>NC_142680.1:3627500-3780000 GCF_964200805.1 Pocillopora damicornis
CTTTTCCGGAACAGTGGTCCCCCTATGGACAGGCCTCGTTGAGGGTATCTATTTTTGGTTCAGGCAATCTTCCACCTGCGATATCCAGTCCTCCTGAAGAATTTCAAGATGAAAATGACCTTCCCAAGGTAAGCAGGCACTCTTTTTACTGAAAAATACAAATTCGATTTTATGTACGGTCTTGTAGAAGTCCATTTGAATGTATGGATTCATTCATCCTAACATCAGTGTGCATATTCTCCATACTGCTCTCTATACATTTCTTATGTCACTTACAAGGAGAATTTGTTTAACAATCAAGAGCTTCATGAATTCGCAATCATTCCATAATTGTCATGAACGTAATGTTTGTTGGTCTACGTTTACAGTGAATGTGATTGATCTTCACCTGAGTCTTACCTTTTTTCGTCATTCTAGGATGTATGGATAAAGAATGGTCGGTCCTCTATACTTACTGACGAATTTGAAGAAGGGAATGGCTTTGATCTTTATATTGACGCCGCACGATTTCTTCCAGACAGTGTCAGCGTCACTAAGGTGTGTTTAAAGTACAGTAGAACCCTGCTAACTTAAACTCCTAAGGGAAACAAAACATTGTCTGAAGTAACTGATAGTAAATGATTGAAAAAATGATCCTTACTGTCTGCTATACATCTCTTGTGACTTAAGCCCTGAGAATTGGGTGTTAAATCAAGGAATAAAACAAAGCTGATACAAATATTTGAGGAGGCGAGCGTGGCCTAGTGGTTAGGGCGCTGCACTTGTAAGCCGGAGGTCCCGGGTTCAAGTCCTCCTCCCTGCCACTGGATGGATTTGTCTTCGGTGGCCCCGAATTCAACTCCTGCACGCTTTGTAAATAGCCAACTGGTCTGCCTCCTACCAGTTGGGGTTTTTAACAAGTTTCTGTTCATTTACGATATTTGTTTCCTTATTTACAGTGTCCCCAATTAGCACAGCAGTGCTAAAAAATACACAGACACTTAAATAAAGTTATTATTATTATTATTATTATTATTATTATTATATTTCTTCTGAAAATTATGTTGGTCTTATAAGGAGAACTGGTCACCTCTAGAAGAGAGTGGAGGCAACACCTGTTAACCCTTTAACTCCCTAGATCTCATTAGTAATTCTCTTTACTATCTGACCTACAATTCTTATTATGTCAATTTGAAGAATTTGGTATTGGATCCACTAATCCCCTAATTGTTATTTTACTTTATTCTCGCCACTTCTATGTTGATACCGTTTTGATATCTGTTGGTCACTCATGGGAGGTAACACCTGTTAAACGATTGCTCTTAACTCATGTCATTGCTACTGACTTCCGTTTTCAGGTGGCTGGAAGAGTATTGGACAAGAACTACACAAGGTAAAACTTGTGGTAAATGATTAATGGGATTTCAGATAGGCAATCTACTCACCTTGTGCAAGAACCCAGATCCTGCGTTCAAACCAAGGCTAGGATGTTGTGTTTTTGTACGAGACACTTACCTCGACCGCCCCTTTGTACACAAAAAAGGAGACGAAATAGTAAGGTGAACTGAAAACAAAAGTTCTGGCGACTCTCTGTTGTGGACCAAGAGCGACAATATTCCAGGTCGGGTCAAGCCAAGGAAAGAGGAACAACCCTCCCCCCTCCCCCGTACTATTTTTTTTACTGCAGACGTTGTTTGGCGAAGGCACATTACTCTCACAATGCTCTCTTCACCCAAGAGTATCAGTTATTGGTGTAATGTCAGGGAAGCTTGACAAATTGCTGGGCGAAAGGGGGGAGTTGACCTGTGATTGACTAGCGTCCCACTGAGACGAGTACTCTTGAGTCCCTACATTTTATGAACAGCCCGAGCATCACGAAATATAACACAAGGGATCAAACTCAGTATTGAGCAACTGCACACCTTCCATTGATCCTTACTTGTTATCAGTTGACTGTTGTAGGGTTAGTGGAGGGGTTAGTGCGCAATTGCTCAGATGCTGACATTGATCCTACACAAGTATTCTCTTTTCCTTTCTGTTGATTTTTTTAGAATTGGTGTAGACATTGACGTACAAGCTACACTGGACAGTGATATCTACAACCCAGATTACAACTGCAGGACAGAATACCGAGACCCAGTCTTCCCGCAGTCTTGCACTCTAATGTTGAAAGTGTACACAGTGGATAGGATTTCAAAGACTCTTTGCTGTGTGGGATACGGATTCCTACCGATCTTTGTTGAAGTTGGAACAACAAAACAACCGTCTGTCAGCAGCTCGAATGTTAAGGTGTGTTATATTATGTTTTGGTAACTTATTATAGGTTGGTTTGGACACTTAGCTTACCTTTCTTTCACAATACGGTCGTTTATGAGATGAAAATAATCCGCAACTTACACAAGACGCGAACTGAACTGATGAAATCAGCGAGGCCTCTACAAGCTGCAAGGTGCTTGTATAAATGGTTCGCGTCTCATGACACGTTGAGTTTTGCAAGCGGTTGCGAGCGCGAGAATAAATAGCGCTCGCGTCGTACGTAAGCCGCGAACAAGCTGCGATGTCATTTATACGAGTGGTTTCGCGTGTTATTTGAGTCGCGGCTTATTTGAGACGTGCTCAAAACCCTCTTTTTGCCAAAGCCGCGGAATGTAAAAGTGGAAATGTACCGTTCATACGATGAGTTTGTGTCTTACATGTATGTGAGCCGCGGCACATATTGAAGAAAATCTTCCTGTATTTTATTTTAGGTTGCTTTTAATGAAGGTCCTCACCAAATACGTTTGTATGGTGGTTCTCCAGACCTCTCTCAACCTTTACACGAGAGCGTGACGCAGAGTCTGTCGTAAGTATCTGTGTAAACACTTAATAAAAAAAAGTCAATCAACCAGCTAGTTGAGCGGTTGGTCAGTCAATCGGTCAGTCGGTCGGTCGGTCTAAGGAAACATTGTGGTGCGTCGGGTTGGGTATTACATGGTAATTTGGTTAATGTGAAAATGCCACCAAAGAGAATTTTGAGTGTTTGCCCTTCTTCGTCCGAGCAAAAGGGGGAAAGGGAGTCATACAGATAGTTAGGAAGTAAGTTATTCAGCCAGTCAGGCCATCACACAGCGAGCAAGTTAGTTAGTTAATCATTTGATCAATCAAACAATCAATTACTCCCTTTACTAACATCCTGAAAACGCCTTGCCGTAATGGCTAGCTTTTGTTATGCTTAGTTTACGATCCTGACTGCAAATAATTTGACTCAACAGTCCTGTACCATGTGCTAGTTTGTTGGTAAGACTGGTTCAAGCAGCTTGCCATCCTAATGGAAGACCAAAAGAGGTAGGTAAACACTCTCAACATGATGCCAATAAATGTAATTACCATATACTGCACCGGTGAATAGTACTTTTTGGGCGCGCTGATTGGCTAGTCCGGAAGTGATGAGCAAGTGTAATTCACCTCCGAACAGCAGAATAGACCAATTGTAAGATAAGAGTTCGATTTCCGACCGTTTTTCAGTATATTGAGAGACGGAAACTAAATTTTTTCAGTTTCTGTATGGTATGTGCTTAAACAACCTCCATGTCGGTCAAATGTGGTGGATATTTACCTTCACTTCTGTGAATAATTGATTAATAATTATAATTATGGTAAATACGACGACGACGATGACGATGATCCGGATGACGATGACCCGGATGACGATGATCCGGATGACGATGATCCGGATGACGATGATCCGGATGACGATGACACAAATGACGATAACAATAAGGCTTGATGGTTTGTCTTAACTTTGTATTCAGCAGTCCGTGATGTGGTGTTGTGAGATTTTTACGACATACTTTGAATTGGGAAAATGATCTTTTGCTAAAATATAAGAAGACCAGTAAGTTAAAAATAAAACCAGATAAAGAACCAGAATAACTTAGAATGAATAAGAAAAACACTGATTGAAATGACAAATTTGAAATATTCAGGCTGGATGTTTCAAGCTGTACTAATCATGATGCAGGTCCCTCAATCCACCGCCACCCAGAAGTGATCAACTTTATTATCTTTTTAGGCTTCAGAGTTCAAAGAGTCAGAGTGGGAGTCTGAGGGGCTGTTAGACCCCAAACCGAACTACGCAGACGGTGAGTTTTCGAGGATTTCTCATAAACCCCATTAAATCTTATATAACGTATCTTAAATATGCCAAACAGTAGTTTACGTTAGCCAAGGGTATCCCTGAGTTACAAGCCCTTGATATCAAAAGCCCCCAGTATTATAAATCTTCAATATACCAAAGCCCCTCCATTACAGTTAGCTCTCTTATATAACAATCCCCAAATAACTATCCCCCCCCACCCCATCCAACTAATCCTCGCCATATCAAACCCCCAATATGACGAATGTCTAATGTAACGAACCTCCAATGTAACGAGTCTCTGATATAACGGGGTCCTAGTATTACGAACCCCCGATATGACAAATCCCTGATAAAGCGTGCTCACGATATGACAAACCTTTGACGTAAGCCCCTATGTAACGAACCCACGCAATTTCGAACTTCCCGAACGAACGATGTAACAAAATATAACACGGTATTGTAACATTTTATTTTGAAACTGTTTTCACTGTATTAGTCTTGACGAGCTGCTTGGTTCCCTCTTGTCTGTCGTAGCAAAATCTTATCGTTATGCTAATATGCAAAGTGAAAGCAACGATATTGGCTTGACCTCTCCTTCACCTGATGTTCAAATCGTACCTTGGTGTAGGTCTTTTTTAGTTAAGAAGAGAAATTAATAATGATATTATTCGACTAAAGATGAATATCATATTTATCTATTCCATCATAACAGAGATTAACATTTGCATTCTTCCTTATTCTGTTTATAACACAATGTTTCGAGATAATCAACTTAAACTTTGCAAACGTCATACCAAACAACAGCTCCATGATCCAATGACCTTTTTTACTGCTTAAGTAAATTATTGCATTGTCCGAAAACTTATGAAATGACCACTCAATTAAACCACTTCACCTCAACTTTCATAGGTTACCATTTGTTTGTCAGCGTTTTAAAACTTGAAATGCAGGCTTTTTCTTTTCTTTTTTTTTTTTTTTTTGCATTTTGAGCAAAACTAATTGATCATCACAAGATGAGATTGGCTTGCGAAATATTTTTAAAACAAAGCAAATTAACAGGTCCCCCTAATTTGCACTCTTTTCCTGAAGTGAAGCGAATCAGCATTAAATGAATCAACTCAATACCATCACGTACCCTGTTCAACAAAAATTACATTTGAAAATCACGGGGAAAACTTTGCACCTTAAAAAAACTTAAAGAACTCTGACCTTACTGACCACTCAGGAATAGATAATTGCACACTTGATTTCACATCGCTCCTAGATCTTACATGACACACGCTTTGCGGTTTTGTCATTGAACATATTTCACTCCAAAAGCGTGACAATATACACGCTTGTTTTTATCGTGTTAGAATTAAATTTCCCAATGTTATTTTATACATTATTGTTTCATGAGAAGGATTTTATTATCTTATGTGTCTAATCTCTCTTTGTTTTAGATCTGTGTTTTGACCTTATGGCATTCGTCTGAAATTTCAGTAGATTCGTCTAGTGATTCTATTAACATAAATGATAACTTGGCTTAAAATGCTTTTGAGACAAAGTAAAAAGTCATGATGTTGAGCAAAAACATATCTTTAGTAAAAGAGAAGTTTTTTGCCAATTAACTTTCCTCTCAGATGATTGCTTAGTTAAATCGAGCATAGACTATTTTTCCTCATTACTAATGCATAGAATTTGCCACCTCAAAACAGTGTTCAAAACACACGATATTTTTTTTAAAGAAACTAAGCATTTTTGCTCTCGAAATATAAGGTCATGTCATGATTCACTCTTTTTGCCTAAGCCCTGCCACCTCAGAGAGCAACACCATGTGTCTAAAGAAATCCATAGCTGGTAAATAACTTAGATTTTCCACGGCTGCTATCAATCAGTATTCTTTGAATAATCAATGTTATGAGATTCCAAACTCGTTAATTAGACCACAGATCATATTAAATAGACGTAGTAGTTCAAAACGGTTAGTAAAGTTCATCCACAGCAACGGTAGATTTTTGTGAACTGAATTTTATAGCTTCGTAGAAATCTGTTTAGTGTATACTTTGTTTTCTTCGCATGAAACACCACGAAAGGTTAACCATAATATACGCTTTTACCGAAGAAGAAATCATTACCTAGGTTAACTTCTAATCCTGGAATAACGTGACCTTCTTTCGAACAGTCGTAGTGAGTAGCATGGGTATTTGCATGATTAAAAGTGCCTTACTTCACACGAGTGAAAACTCTCGTTACTCGACTGCGTATACTGATCCCTATGGTTATGTTGTTAATTACAGCAAGCAAACAGCGATGCAACCAAGGCAGTTTCTCTCATAGGAGTATCAGCAGATGATATTTGTGATTCACAAAATATTCTTTCAACGTTCAAACTGGTTGGTCTAACCTTGCTGCAAGTTGGTTGTGTTTTCTCCTGAGGTGTTTCCACTTTGTAATCGCTCATCGATGACGCGGAAACATTGAACTTCTCTTGGCAAATTACAGATTAAAACAATGGTGGCTCCGTTGACAAAAAGTTTTCATTGCTCACATCTTCATCGTTTTTAACACTCAAACACTCTTGATTTCAAACCTCAGTTTAAGTTAAAATTCATATGTCTCCCTTCACTTTAGAGCAACGCACCGGTTGTGGCGTTGACACCTTTCTTACAGCATCTGTCCTTGCTCTCTCAAAAGCAGCTGTTGTTTTTCTAAGCGTTGTAGGAGGAGCACTCCCTCTCCGTCGTTGAAGGTCTAATTTCTCTCGTTTCTTTTTTGTTCCCTCTTCAATCACTCTGAGATTCTGATATATTTCGTGAAACGCCTGTTTCATGGCATCTTCGTACTTCATTGCCTGATTGCCTCGCACTCTCTGTCGCTCGACGTTTTTCATGGTAAATAGTGGAACCGCTGAATTGAAATGACCCCAATGGTAATCTGTCCAAGACTTGTGTTAGGCTGTTTTACGTCCGCTCCTAAGGAAATTTTGCGGAAGTTTTCAAGGCGTATGGACTTGTTTTGCCAGCTCTTTGTATATTTCTGCAACTAATCGAATTTTATTTTGCGTGGGAAGAGTTTTGATTTGTGACGTATAAAAGAGAAATCACGTGTTAAAGGTTTCTTGTCTAGGAGTTTTTTTTCCTTGCGCTTCTTTTCTACTTAGTGGGCAAGCGAGGAAAGCTCAGCAATTGAAAAATTTGATACGAACCTGTGCAATTTCGTGGTTCAAGTCTTCGAACTGCGTGTTTATCAACTTTTGTTGTCACTCAACCTTGGAGGGTAACCACAACAAATGTGTAGGCAGGATGTGTCTCTATTATGAATCGATTGTCACCTGACGGATGTGTTTTAGGCTCTAATTTTATTTTTATTAACCTCTATAATTTCTCAGCTGGATGCTCAACTTTTGTGCCACCTAATTTTCAAATTGTATTAGGAAGGGATCTTTACTCATCTTTGTTTCCTTCTGGAAGAAATTCCTTGTTCTCTTGCCAACATTATGTGCTTCATTACTGAGCTGTTTCTAAATAACATGAGGTCAAACTGTTTAATATGATTGAGGATTCAAATTTTTCCACTCTTTGCCTTCCTCGAAAGTGTTACTTCGCTTACCTTTTGCCTGATTTGTGAGCATGCCTGATATGCGGCTAATGATAAAATTCCTTATCGCTAGGTATAATTGTAACAATGACATTCTTTCTTTTAAAGGACTCGAGTGTTTTTCTCAGTCATATTATGGAAATTTGAAGCCTTGTATTCGTGTTATTTCACGTGACATTATTTATTGAACGATTATTCAGTAATTCCGTGTAAGTTGCGTAGATTTGTGATGTTAGAGCGCAATCCTTTCCGGAAATCACCATAAACTGTTTTTGTGGTTTCACCTTATTAACTTTAAGTAGCTTTGCTCGGGTCACCATCGATACTTAACGTGAAAGAATGACTATTGAAAGCTTAGTAACATTTTGAAATAGTCACAGTGAAGGTCATGAGCTAGGTCTTAGCGGTGGCCAATTTATGGTGGCCAATTCATGTTATCAACTCAGTTGATAATGCTAAATTACCCTGATGGCAGCATAGCACTTCGGCACGAACTTTTCTTCGCCTGCGGCAAAGTACAAAGCCTTGAGCCACGTGAACCGGCGAAAGGTCTGTAAGGGGTCTGGTACTGATAATGAGGGTCTCATTATTGGTGCCAGGCCCCTAGAAAACCTCTCAGACTCGTCTCAAACCTTTCGGCTGGTGGGGAAGCGCGTCCTGCTGCACTTATAATGAGGCTAATGACAACATCGCATAGTCTCTTGTGTTGCAATAAAACCTCCAGTAGAGGCTAGCCTTTTATGGTGGCCACCTCTCCACATTTGCTTGGCTGTTTGGTCCTAATACTGTGCCGATCCATACGTTTAATTCATGAAGACCTTTGAACTCCAATATTCGACAAGTAATGTCCCTTCAAGCTCCATACATTTTCTTGTAAAAAAAGTCAAGAGAAGTTGGTTTTATATCGAGATAACACCCTTTTAGCCGATGATTCGGCTTGTGACATGTTTTAAATTTTTTCTGGGGCTTATTGGTTAGAACCTTTCGATATGAACGGTCCTCACACTGCTTCTCTCTCTCTCTATATATATATCTCTCTATCAACAAGACACAGTTAACTCTGCCTTAAGTTATTGGTTGCACAGAAGTTCGACTGGTTTTATTTCATGGGATTGGATTCTTAACCCTTAAGCTCCCGAAGAGGATCGTTCAACATGTAACGAGTAACAATTTCACTACGTTATTCAGCACAAAGGTCTTAATATCAAATCATCTTGATGTAATATTATAATTCTCTAAACTAACTTAAAAGCAAATTTGTAGTTAACTCAGCCTTATGTTATCGGTTTCAAAGAAGTTCTTTTTTTCTTTCGTTCTAATCATTCAAGACTTTATGTTTCTTCCCAGGAGCATATTACTCCCTCTCTTGTGAGCCCACCCTGGGAGAGTGCCAGATATATCACAGTATGGTTAAGAGACAACCAATCAAGACTCGTGAGGCAATAAAATTCATAGGAGATGGTCAGGAACATAAACTAAAGAAAGACAGAGTGATAGAAAGCTGGATCAAGGTAAGTTAATCGTCTGAGCCGATTTTATTCGAGACCACTGGGCCTTTTTCTTGAAAGTCCTGGTAACTTATCAGCACGAAGCCATATTTCAAAATTTAGATTTAAAGAATAGAGAGGTAGGTTGTGACCATCTAACCACTCCATTTTGTTTCTTGAGCTGATATTTTTATCATTTAATTTTCAAACATTTTGGGACCCCATCTTAAATGAAAGCAAAGCGACTTTACGGGCTCGTTAAGTTGACTGGACATTCGAGAAACGGTCCCCAGCTGGTCATTTCTAATCCTTAAATCTTGGTTAGTTATATTTAGTCTTCATAACTATCTTTCCACTGCTTCTGGTTGGTTAGTCTGTCAATAAGATTGCAACTGATAGACTGAGCCTATTACTATTATGATATCAAATCTATGAATTGAAACAAATAGTCGCTCAATCATGCAATGTGTCATACTTTCAGTCAGTTAATCAGCCAGCCAGACAGTCAGTTTGTCAGTCAATCGTTTGGTCGATCGGTCAGTCGGGTAGTCAGTCTATTTGTTATGCAGTCAGCCAATCAGTCGGTTAGTGTGTCATTCAGTCAGTTAGCCAGCCGGCGAGTCAGTCGATTCAATCAATCAGTCAATTGTTTGATTGTTCGTCCGTTGTTTCAGTCCTTCATTCAGTTATTCACTGTCATTCATTCAATGGTTAGTCTTAATCTTGCATGAGATCATGTACGTGTCTAAGACTAGTCTACAGTAATCCTGTTGTATTTTGTTTTTGTTTTTTATATGTATAGACTCGCCTCACTCGAAATATCGATGCTTTGCCGGGTGATTTGGACCTTAGCTATGTTGCTCTATACCACGTTATGCACGGATTAAAGGTATGCATAGAATATCAACGTACTTGGATTTATGATGGTCAGTTGTCCATCAGTGAATATCATCGAGGTTAAAATGTACAGTTTTATGCTCGCGCAATAAGGATTGAAACAAATTCGAATTTTTCACCTCCTGTTTGATAGTTGTAATCACTTTTACAATTATTGATATGTTCTGACGCTTGGAAATTTTTCTATTTTGCAACGAATACCAGATCTCCGTGGATGCTGCGCAGAATTTACCATGGTCCAATTTTACATTGGTCAGCTACTGTCTATCGCCTCCCGGGTCATTTTATCGGGTGAGTGAAAGAAAACTTTGGTAGACTCTTTCTTTTTTTTTTTTCTGGTGGGTTTTTAAGCCAGATCTGTGTTGAATTCTCAAGACATGGTAAAGTGTAGGATCACACGTCGTATTGTTTTCTTCTTTCCTCACTTATTCCTTTGTTCGTAATTGCTTTTTTAAGGGTGCCAGAGAGGACTCGCTGAACCACGTAACAAAACCAGTGTACTCCAGTAGTGTTGCCTCTCCTGTGTGGAAAGATGGACTGAAGGTTAGGGAAGCATTTGGCTTATTTATGTGCGAATTGAGGAATATCACTTTTTGTTCTACTGCTGCATGCGTTACCATGATAAAGATATGAAGATCGCATTTGTTAGGGCGAAGTTATTTTCTGTAGGTTATTTTGCCCTCAAGTGAACTTTCTCCATACTTCGACACCACTCGGCACCTAACTGTTTCACATTGTTGGCTTGTTTGGCAGGTTTTTCCCCGCCGTATTTATCACAGGTGCATGGTTGTTATCGTCCACCTTCATGAGTTAGTATTGGACACTACTCAGACCAAAACATCTTACAGTTTACAAGGACAGGTTCGTGGTATCAGACTCCTTCAGATTCTCTATTAATCTAACCCTTTAACTCCCATGAGTGACCAAAACAGAATTTCTCCTTACAATATCAGTACAATATCAAGCAGGTAGGTGATGAGAATAGAGAAGAATATCAACTAGGGAATTATTAGTTGATCCAATCCCAAATTCTCTAAACTGACATCACAAGAACTAAATGGCAAACAGTAAGGAGAATTACTAATAAGATCTTGGGAGTCAAAGGGTTAATCATTTAAGGCATCTACGTAACTGAATTTTTGAAAACCTGTAGTTTTAAATGATTAAACTTTTGAAAGGTTACTTGATTTACACATATATCTTATCCTCTCCTTTGATCTAAAAATCAATTCTCCATACAGTCTGCCTTACATTTCTTTTATTTTTAGTTTCGAGAATTTGGTATTAAGTGGTACCCTGAAGTTGACATCTTTCTTTCTCCTCGTGGCCTTCTTATTGAAATAAGTTCTCTTTTGCTTACTCTTGGGAGTGAAAGGGTTCAATGCTGGATTACGGATCTTATCTTGTTGTGTTACTAGTTAGAAGAGTTTTGTCTGTGAAAGAAGCACAAAGTTTTAATACCGACAGAAGTAATGAAATATGAGGAATCCTAGAATCGTCAACTCGATATATATTTTAGAGGTAAATTTTTATGTTGTTGTTTTGTGTTTGTTTTACATTTTGTTTTCTTTTAGGCGTGGACCGCTGTTCAAGTGTTTGATGAAGGTTATGTTATGAACGGTTGTTATCAGCTTCCTCTGTACACTGGGGACCTCCCTGAGGTACTCCTAGATCATATAATTAGAACAGTATGATTGTGTCTGGCTTATTAAAGGTACAAAGTATGTTGCATGATAGTCAATGGTAGGCTGTTTATGACAAACTAAAGTCGAACCTTCATTGTCCAGATTTTTTCGTTTATCCTCACCAGCCTCGCTGGGTCCATCTGTACACCGCTAAGCAAACGTGGATGCTTCTATCGAAATAACAAGAATGTTTCGATGGAAACCAACAATCTTTGGCAAAAATATTTAGAAAACTGTAGAAACTTTGAAAATCGGTTACATTGTGATGGGAAGGAGAAGGGGATTACATGAAATTGCTGTTTTTCATGGAAACAAATAAGATTGTCTCGAACATTTAGTCGAAGACTGTCATCGCTGTTGTCAAACGTTTAGTTTAAAAATCCTCTCCTGGTTGAATAGAAGGCATTCTAGTTCTCAAAATTTGTAATAAACTAATGAGATCTTTATTTTCCAAGTTATTAACTTTTTTATATTTCGTTTCGACTTATTTCTTTTTATTCTTTTGCAGGCTGTGCTTAATTCTCTTGAAAGCGATAACTGTCACAATGTGCTTGCCAACTTTCGGAGAAGAAAGGCGGTAAGATTGGCAATTCTCCTTCCTGGTTGCTGTTCATTTTCTGGTTAATTTGTGGAGAGAATTTGGTGTTGCATCAAGATAACACCCTGCAGCTGATAAGTTTCTCCATTCCCATAATTTGTCTTACGGAAATTCTTTTATAATTGTCATCAGGAGTTTCATGTCGATCACAACGGAGATCTTTCCAAAGCATGGGCGAACGCTCTTCTGTAACGCTTTCTTTTATTTATTTTCTCATGCGATGAAAATGTGACTTACAATTGCTTAACGTTTCTTGTTTTTTGTTCTCCAAGATTAAGCTTTTGGAAGGTAGTTCAGTTTATGTTCGATTATCAGACGCCAGAAGAGCAGAAGAACTTCCTGCGCCGAAGGTATAAATAATTCTTCTTACACGGTCAGTTTGTGACTGTTTCCGGTTTGAAAGTTAACGAATTATAAAAGGTATCATGGCCACAATATTTTAGAAGCAGGAACTTTGAGACCTTCTTTCCCCTCCCACCCTACCCATACCTTTTCCCTTGGTGAGATCTTCCATACTAACCCCGAGAGGGAGAACTTAAAACGCAGAAATATTAGCTTTTCCATCTACTTCCATTTTCTTGCATGCTGAGGCGTCAAAATAGCTGTAGCCTTGTTAAGAAAATTTAGATTTAATACAAAGCAACCTGGCCTACTCCTGCTAAGACGTTACAGTAGGAAACCCCCTCCCTATTGGGAAATACTTCCTATACCAATGAATCTCTAACCCTTTTTTCGTTTTCTACAAAATCGTTTCAGATGAGAGCCAGACAGGACTACTTGCCCAAAGAAAGGATTGAGAACTACCTCAATATAAACCCGTCTTCGTCTTTGAGTTCACTTGTACCTCACGGTATGACCGAAGATGAATTAACGATGGAACTTACAGACAAGTTCGTCAATGTAAGTGGTGGTTCAAATAAGTTGTAGAGATGGGCAAAACTGAATGACATCACAGCTAAGAATTCCAAAATCTTGTTCAATATTAAATCTTTTTCTGTTTTTTTTTTCGCAGCTTACAAATCAACTGTTAGAAACATACCTGAAGGACACATGATAGCATTCACACGGATATGAAGAGATAGTACACAAGGAACAGCCTCATAGCACTTCTGAACATGCTAATTTCTTATTTATTACTTGAACAAAATGAGACCAGAAAAATATGCTTATCGATTTGTGTATCGTCCAACTACAATGTTTATAGAACTGAGCTGTGATGTAAAATATTTTTCTCTGACTCAAGACGTTGTTTATAAATTATTAGTTTTCTGAAGGAGGTCTTGGTTTACTTTGTTGACAGTGTTATAAGCTCAGCATCCTCTTTCATGTGAAAATTTCTGAAATTGCAGAGGCCTGTAGCTTGATATGCATGTACACTTTAGTTCACTACTTTACAATAATTTATTGTCTTTCTTATTAGTGGACAAATTGAGAAGATTTGCTGCAGAAGTAGATTTAGTATGCAACCTTATCACCCACACGTGGAAATAGAGATGAATGGAATTAAACAATTTACTTCAAAATTTTCAGTTGACATCTTAATTTATCACCAGAGCTGAATAAACTGAATGGAGTTTGCCAAAGTCCAGCTCCCTGCCATAAAGGGTAACCCAAAAGTTCCATATACGCAATTCTAATTCGTAGTCGAAATGTCACGATGTCACGCAACACTCCCTCAAGAGGCGCGCGTGACATCCCAAAGAACTGCTGTGAACGAGACTCCATATGCACTGGAACAGCGGTAGCTTCATTACTCCGCACGTGTTCCTTTTGCATTTCCAACTGATGCATTTAAGTTATATCTCAAGCCTTCCACATTTCGATCGAGATGCATTTTACTAAATATTATCCGATCCGTTTTCCTTTGGATGTTTTGCTCTTGATGAATTGACTTAGCAATTAGTCAAATTTTTCCAAGTGTTTTTTCAGTTCAATTTCATATTAATCATCACGTTCCCCAATCGACTTATTTCCGACGCGTTCCCTGCTGTAATTTTGATGCACTTTGATTAACTCCCCTCAGATGTTCCAAATGAATCCACTTTTCCTGACACCTTGGCTAATGAATTTTCGGACCATTTCCTTATATAATTAGAATACGCTCCTTCATGAACACTTAATTCTTGGTGTCATTTAGTTTGTCGTTACCTGATGCGTTCCTTACGCGTTTCTTTAAATAATTTCTTACGCACTTCTTGTGAATTTGTCCCAATTATAACTATTTTGCGTAGCTTATTTAAGCGCCTACGCAGCACGGTTTAGGTTGGCTCCAAGATCTGACTATTAATTCTCCCTTATGGTTACTTTAAATTTCTTTGAAAACTCGGAGATAAGTTCGGCTATTTTCGTCATTTTTTGCCAAATATTTAATTGAAATTGTTAGAAGTTAGATGTTTATAATTTCTTGAGGTTAAAAGTCTTAAGTGATATCGGCGATGGAAGTTTCTATTTGTTTTTCTAATTTATGTATTTAAGTTATTTCCCAGGTGTCTTCTCGCTATCTTCCCCCTTCCGTTTCTTTTACCACGTTCTAATACCTTTCTAGGGATTATTTTTTATGAAATATCTTCACTGCATACCTTATTCAACCTCAAACGTAGCCCTTTACACCCCAACATCAGCATGCAAGTTCTCCCTACTGTTCTCTCATACCCAGTACTTACACGGAGAATTTGTCGAACAATTAAGATCTTCTTGAGCTGGCCATAATTTCTTCTATTCTCATGATCCTCATAAAAGTTTCAGCAGTGTTACTGTAAGGAGAAAGCAGATTCTGGTCATACTTAGCATTTAAGCATTAATTTCTTTACAAAAGCATTCTTCAGCATTAATCACTTTTGGGCTATCTCCAGACCTCCTAGCGTTCACGCTCCCCGCGCGTCTTGTGACTGAAGGCGTCTCCTCCCTCCCTAAGTAATTCTCTTGTGCCTAGTTGAGTTTCTCAGATGTTCCTCCGTCCCTATTTGCCTTTTTCCCTATTATGAAGGATTTCTTTTTTCACCTTGGGGGAATTCGGAAATCCCCGGAAAGACTATGGAGGAAAAAACCGTGCGCAGCGTCATCATTTATATTGTCATCATTGAATCAAAATATAGGCTTTATTCAGTCAAATATCTTATCTTTCATTACAAAAGCGCAGATGTGTTCACATATTATTAGATAGACGGCTGAAAGGCAAACAGATAAACTACCTTCTACCCTCATCGCCGTTAACGCTAACAAAGCACCGACTCCCAACTACTGCGCGCCATCTGCTACCGTTTTTCATGCCAAAACAACCGCACGACTTCTTGAAATATTTTCCGTATTAATGTACCAGCATATAATGCGGGTGAATCTTAAAAAAGAAACGGCTTTCCAGTGTTATGCTTTAATCTGATTTTATTCAAACTTCCAATTTTTCTAATTTTGTCAGCAGGGCGGGTTCTTGGAAAGACAATCATTTGCATATTTCACATGTTGGCTTCTGACCTATTGTCTTGTTATTGGTCACTTTGCTTAGAATCAATATTCATGAATTTGATGGAATGGCATCATTTTGAGTAAAAACGCCAAAGTATGAGGATGTCTATTTGGTTTTCTATCTCAAGATAAATTCGGGGCTCTGGAAGGAGACGAAATGTGCATGCCTTCAGACTTTACCTTCACATCAACGCAAAGGTGAGCACCTTTAAATCTTTATTAGCTTCTAGCAAATTCTAAAATTTCTATCATAAAGTTGAGAACCGTTCGTTGTCGAAGCAATGGTCAATTACAGCGAGTAAGATATGGTTTCCTCTAAACATTTCTTCGAAACCTTAAAATTTAAGAAGGACTTAAAGAACGCAAACATAGAGTACCAAACTTTGTCATTGAACAGTTCTGTTTTGCACACAAGCTTTTCAGTCGGCCAAAACAGTTCACATAAATCTTTACGCGACCACATGCACGCGTTGAACGAGCTTTTGCATTCCCTTACTTTAACAATTCAATTCAGAATTCTTTCCAATACAACTGTTAAAAATGCAAGAGCGTAACAACTCTACAAATTTCCTAAAGCTGTAAGAGCTGTTTCGTAAACAAAATTATCGAAGTATCAAATTTTCGGCCAAGCACGCTTCATTCAAATGAATTAAGTCGATGACCTTATCGCTCTTTCTGACATTAAAACTTTAAATTGGTGAAGTTTAACCTAATCTTCGTTTGTTGCAAAAATCCTGTCTTCAGGTTTAATCTTTAAGTTTAATTTTCTTTAAATTATGAGACTTTTCTTATTTATTGGCTAAATTTGTCATTTATTCGTCTTATTTTTAGAAGAAGAGCTGAAGGAATGAGATGACTTGGATTTAAAGACAAAGACATTTATGGGGAATCTATCAGAAATATAAATTGCAAGACAAGACAGAGATAAGACTTATTCATTATACACACTCCCTTGAAAAATTGTGGCTTAATCAATTCTGCTATCGCTGTATTTTTGTAAGAAGGGCATTTGGGAATAATTTAAAATTTGTCACCTATTGACAACTAGAATTTTAATCAAAAATCAAAGAAAACGGAACGGTGGAATTAACAACGGGATTTTGAAATTCATCATGATGACTCGAAACTGCAAATGCGTTCAAATAAAATTCCTAAATTGCGCCACCTATTTAAGCCACTATTTTTTCAAGGTGAGTGGTAGATGTATTGAAAAGTGAGTGATAGGATTATGTCCCAACTGAATATTTTAAGGTGGCACTGTAGCAACAACACCCTACAATAAGTTTCTTTTAAGAACTCTGTGCTGCTTATGCAGACTTCATAGAAAAGACATTCACGTTTTCTCCAACAATAAGGATCTTTTTTTCACGGAAATTATATTAGTTACATAGAAAAAAAAAAAGAACGACCAATGACTTGCATACTAAAACAGGATAGATATGAGTCACTACAAACTAACCTATCAAAATGAAACGTTTCACTGATGAACGACTTTTCACTAGGGGCTGACGACGATTTCTTCTCAGACTGTGAAACGTCTACCACTGTTCATCAGAACTGTCATTATCATGCTGAACTACTATCACCCAAACGACCTTTTTTTACGACCGAAGGGGGAGGGACTAAAAACCGAGAACAGGGGTCGACACTTTGCTAAGGTCTCGGACTGACTAACCACGCTGATGAAACGATTTTCGACGACTAACTCTTCAAAATCAAACGAAATTCTCACACAGCTAATTTATCACAAACGGTCACGACGAAAACTGTCAACTGACAAGTTTTGCTACGATTGATTAGTTGCCACAATAACGGTAATCACCGACAACATGTTGATTCGAAACAGTTTTAAAGTTAAATAGTTGAGAACGGACACGATACGTGAATAGCGATTTCGTTTTCATTTAACTCTGAAGAGAATCTACACTTGCACTTTCTAAACATCATTTACCAACAAGACTAGACGTTCATCTTGATTCAAAAATACCCTGACACAGGAACAACTTGACAACAGAAAACTACGATGTTCACCAAATATGCAAATGAAAATATTTTAATGTGCATGTAAAGGGTTGTGTCTGACAGTGCCACTTTAAAACTTTCATTTCTGTTGATTTTGGTCACATCCTATCCTTTTAGAAGTTAGAAGTACTTCAGAGAATGTTTACACAGCAGACGAAAAATACTCCAAATATCTGCTAATTGGCTTTCCGGTTGTATTGACCACAGAGGCAAATATACGCTCATGAAAACCGTCCGGACTATTGAGATCCTTCGCGATATATTTATATTATATATTATAAAATATTCCTTTACAGCAGAATAATAGAAACAAAGTAATAGCTACAAGTACGATTGTTTTTGCATTACCGAAAAGCCAGCTTAATTACCACTTGCTTTGCTCAACATGGACGTCGAGAAAAACAATTTGTCCACAATGATTCTCCTATGCAATCCATGTCAGAAAGAGCGATAAGGTCATCGACTTAATTCATTTGAATGAGGCGTGCTTGGCCGAAAATCTGATACTTCGATAATTTTGTTTACGAAACAGCTCTTACAGCTTTAGGAAATTTGTAGAGTTGCTACGCTCTTGCATTTTTAACAGTTGTATTGGAAAGAATTCTGAATTGATTGGTTGTAAATGCACCAGATTACACACCTGCATCAAACAACATCCTACAACATCAACCACATAGGTATAATTATTTGGTAAGATAGAACGTCATCAACACATTTTCAAAAGTGATTCACTGTAAAAAAAACTTGTATTGTGCAACCAGAGCTTCAAGAAAAACAATTTTTCTTTGCAAAGTCAAAAATGAATTCGAATGTTTTCCATTTCAAACACTGTCGATCGAAGAAAACTACACAGAGGATTACCTTAGTTTCATAAGTGTAATCAAACCAAAAGAAGAGAATAGTTATTTCAAGTTCGATGGGCTGTTTCCCATTAGGAAA
The DNA here is from genome assembly GCF_964200805.1 of Pocillopora damicornis. Classification (NCBI taxonomy): domain Eukaryota; kingdom Metazoa; phylum Cnidaria; class Anthozoa; order Scleractinia; family Pocilloporidae; genus Pocillopora; species Pocillopora damicornis. Next base: position 3,646,266 of record NC_142680.1, read on the forward strand.
TAACAAATAAGTTGTTAGGTTTTTAGAATTTCAATTGCGATATTTTAATCCAGATTTTATGTCAAATGAGTTCAGAAGGTGAGAGTTTTTTTTATTCACTGAAAAGCCACGTATAGATTTCTCTTCCATTTTCTTAACAAATTTGTTTTGTTCAGTCGTTGAATTCAAGTCGGTGATTTTTTTTTGAAAAGCGTTTCACAGCTTTGTGAGACAATAGTCAAGATTTCGGATACTTTCAGAACGAAAGGGTTAGGTTAAGAGATTACAAAGTAACCTTCACGCAAGCAATTCTGGGTCTTTTATATGCTTTCTGTGGTCCATATCATTTTCATTCGATGTTCACCCTTGATAACGCTGTGTAACATATTCTGAATACTAAGTACTAAGCTTAACTCTCAAATTTCAAAGTTGAGAGTAGAAGTTCTCCCTACCGCTCAGATAGATTATTTTCGAAGTTAAGAATTTGGTCATCAAATCTCTAAATCAATTTACGGTACGATAAACTTGAACAGTTTTGGAGGGAGAATTTTTATTACGAGTTGAAGAGTTAAGCTTTGCTGTTTCACCAACAAATTAAAAGGGCAAAAGTTATCGAAAACATTAAGAAAGCGAAGAAAAAAAAACAATGAAACGCTCTGAAAATTTGAAAGAAGAAAGCTAAATTGAAACTGAGTTGTCTTGAACATTTGTAAACGAGCAGATCGAGGTAGAAGCCAAATCATGGGGAACGAATTCTCTGGAACAAGAAACTAATTTGGAGAAAGTTTTTGCCCTCAATAATTTTCCTGTGAAACAGCAACAAATCTTAGAAAGTTAATAGTAAGCGTGTTTTGAAAGGCAGCATGGAAAACTATTCACATTTTTCCATTAAAATTCTTGAAAATCAAGGACAGTTTACCTTCATAAAATTGGGCAATAAGAAAAATAAAAATTAAAAACGGTTTGCCCTCGAGAAAATAGACAAAAAAATTTGAAATCAAATGTTTGGCCAAATTCAAGGGAAAGTTTTTCATGTTGCCTTTTACAACTACACGCCATGTACAACATCTCAATGGTAGTTACTTTTGATCAGGAGGCAATGTTAGGTAAATTTGAAAATTTTTGCTTGATGTGGTAGTGGATATTTTGGCGGGAAAAAAGTTTTAAAATGAAGTCTTGTAAATTTTTTGCCAAAAATAGTGTAAGGGGAAACTCTGTGCAAATTTTTCCAAATTTTCCCGCCAAAAGACTTAGTATATTTTTGAACAAATATTTATTTACACATTGTAATTAATGATAGACTTGCAAGCAATAAAGGATTTCACACCAATAGCAAGTGTTTGAACTATAGTTTATTGAACTGAGAGATAAATAAATAGCCATTGAAAACTGACTACATTTAAACACCGGAGCAAAAAAAAAAAAAAAGATGGCGCATACGTATTTTGGGGCGCCATGAAAATAACCTCTTTATTAAAAAAAAAAAAAATCCGGCGCATGTGTATTTTGAGGCACCGTATTTTTCTAAGTTTTTTGGCGGGAAAATTGAAGACGTTTGAACAGGGGTTACCTAAGAAAACCGAGGGGCTGTCCTGGTGTACCGGTACACGAGGGAATTCCTATTGTTTTCATAACCATACATGGACTTATGACGCAGTTCGTTAATGTTTCCTTCTTTTGTGTACCGGTACACGAGGACACAACCAAAACCGACTTTGAGCAAAAATTTAACATGCAGAGTCAATAAAGAAACTTAGCTGTGCAGAACGTTTCTTGTTGCACCCTTCAAAATGAATTGGCATCCATAATTGCTAAAGGCTTGTGAACTGGTTTCTTCGACAACTTCTGCTGGAATATTTTATAAATCTCCGAAAAAATGTTTTCAAGATCTGCTGTACACTAATTCTACCTTTGCCTAGGATCAGATTATTCCCCATCGCATACTTCGTCTTCCAGTGGCTTGTGATCCAACACTTGAGTAAGCAGCAGTCTTGTCCACAGTTGCTTTGGGAAAGAAAAAAAATAATTGATAAGTAACCAAATTACAGCAAGAATTGATTTTTTTTTTCGTAGTGTGTATTTGCAATCGACTAAAATGTTTCCACTCAAAGATTAACCTACCTTTGCTTAAGAGTCGAAATGTTCCCTTCAGATTTTTTTTGTCCTCCAATTGCTTTGTATCCCTCCATTTTCTTGTGATCTTTCCCTTGAATGAACCTTGTCTAAAAATGAAGCAACAGGAAAATAATAATTTTAATTACATTTTATAACAACAATAGATTTTTTATAATTCGTTTTTACAATAAATGAAACAAGACCCTGTCACTCATGAGTGAATCTGTTCAATAAAACTTCGATGCTGGCCTCTTGTTGACTGCTATCCCGTAATTTTTCTAAAAATTACTGACTTTTTGAGTGAATGAAGTTTCTGTTAAAATTACTGATCGCGGAGCACTCTGATTTCAAGCAAGGTTCACCACCTTGATCATTATTCATTCTTGGTGTAACAAGCATGAACTATCACGAGTAATTGTGAACATAGAGATCAAAAGGCTAGAGCCTAAGAAATAAAAAGCGATAACTCAAAGGGACACTTCACAAGTTCTTACAATAAGGTGAACTCTAAACATGACAAGAATTTAAGAATTTCAATATGTGCTCCAATATTCCGTGGAAATTATTGGTTCTGAAACAACGCTGACCTTCGCAAAAACTTGTTTAAAATATTGTCAAAACAAAATCTGGATATTCTCTGCAGTTTACATTCGTGTGGTTGAATTGATGTAGTAATGGCAATATTTCGGAGGTAAAATTTATGGAATTCACACACCTCAAGGCTACTTAGAATTTAAAAAATGTTTTTGCAGATTCTCGTGATGTACATTTGAATATGAAATGTTTCCTCACGTTATAATTTACCGTTTTGTTGATCTCTCTGTAAAGACAAACAATAGCCCCCGCTTGGCGCGAAATGCGCTCGGATATTTCATCGCGGACATTATTTGTTCCGAGGTGCGGACAGTTTTCTGAGAGCGCAGTGTTTATTAACCTTAAAATGTTTTTTCAACGCGCGGGAAAAAATGCTTATAAACAGCTAACCTTTTCTGGGTGAGATGAGTACTTTTCATTGTTCTCCTGTACGACTTAATGAGCAAACAAACATGTCTCTTCTTCCTGTAACAGCGAAATGTTGTCTTATCTTGAATTAAATTTTAAAGGATACTTAGCGTACTAGACGGTAACGTGATGTGTTTAGACCAATTGAGAGTGAACACAAATATTTGATCGATTATAAATCCTGTTATTTCTCATCAATAGCTTATTCAATTTCGAAAAACAAACAGCCTCCTTAAGATTACATATCTTAAGTAACTGATTTGACGAGCACTGTGTGGGAAATAACGACAGAACGCGACGCAATCAGCTCTTGTCGACCCGAAAAGTTAACCCTTTAATTCCCAAGATCTGATTGTTAATTCTCCCCTCTAGCTGCTAGAAATTTCCTTGTAAATCAGTTATGAGAATTTGGTGTTAGATCGAGATAAAAACTTCTTCCTGATAAGTTTGAATATTCTCATGACCTATTTGCTGGATAATGTTTAGATATTATAGGGAGAAGTTACATTTTAATCATTTCTGGGGGTTAAAAGGTTGATAGGTGTGCTTCTGAGCCTGTTGGCGATTTCAAAATATTTGCCTGACACTCGAGTCTTTCTTAATTCGGCATAAAATTTGTTTACGACCTCATCTAATGCAATGCCTGTCGCATGTCACGTTTAAAAATATGTTTGTTTATCAAGAACTGGATTAAAAATATTCTTAATGACATGAAAACGATATTGCTGATTAATGTAAAAATGTATTTTTAAGAATGTCACTGTACTTTGGAAGGAATGTCATCGAAGTAACCGTGACCATAACACTGTAATTGTTATAAACAACCATTAATAAGTTTCATTGCCTCTAACACCGTTCAACGGAAACGAAGTCAGACATTCGTGGCATTATTTGAGCGAAAGTAGCTCCGAGTGTTGCCAAAGTCTTCAGTGCTGATAACCGATTACATATGAGCTACTGACCTAGCGTGCAGTCAAGATGGCTAGATATTGGTCGAGTTCTTTTTTTTTTTTTTTTTTGCGTTTTCATGGACCGAGACGAAGTTGAGGGCCATAAAAACCCAAAAAGGGAACGAGGCTAACATCCACTGAGGCTAACATCCACTGAGCCATCTTGACTGAACAAGCCTGGTCAATAAAATATTTATTGTTCAGCAAAATATTACGCTTTAATAAGAATCAAGAATGAAATGTTTATTTCGAGAGCCAGGAAGAAAACAAACTCTCTTTTTAGCACAATAAAACCAGGAAAGTGAGGTCATAGTTATTAAGTCCGCTCCACGTATTTTCTTTTGCGCTCCACCGATCTCATCGTGGCCGCTCGGGTAGCCAATCAGTAGCCCATTAATTATTGGTGATGTAATAAAGGCCTTAATTCTGCCTATGTTATGAAGCATGCAGGAAAACCGCTTTGCAACTTAATTGTGGTGGATACACTTTGCAACCTCGTTGATTGTCTATGCTCGACCCTGTAAGGGTTTTTTTATTCTTTTCTCTGCTTTATGTGTCAGAAAACGATGGTTTTATGAAAGCCTAGATCAACCACATTCAGTACTCTTTTTCTTGCCTCGCAAGATAATGAAAAAAACTACTTTAGTTTAAATCTTGAACGGTCCTTTGTCCTTTGCAAGTTCTCCGTTTTAAAAGTGCGTTGATATTCCTTAACGTTAACTTATGATTTGCTATCCACGATTCTTAACAATCTCTTCGAACATCTTGTCTATTTTCTTTTTTTCCTATGTTAAAGAACAATCATTGAGGATCTACTTCAGCTAATGAAAAATATCAGTTTGTACGTTTTCGCTGAAAACTCAAAATTTCGTTCCATAGTTTCTCGCTTTGATTACGTTTCTTCACGTTTCAACTCCACACTATGTTTAAACATCTGATAATATTTTTACACATGTTTCTACTGAATTGGTCGAGTGCTTTGCTATTACAAACACTATTGTCAGAAGAGAAAGGATAAAGAAGGTCAAAGAAGTTATACATAGATTTATTCCGAAGACAAAGAGTAGGAGAATTATTCCCCTAAACTAAAACTTTGTTGATAAAAAGTGCCCATGAAAGCTCGGAAAAGTAGTTAACCAGTTCACTCTTTAACCAGAGTGAAAAAGACTCGGAAATGCTCGATGTTATTTTAAAGCAAATAAAATAAATAAACTCTCACCTGTAATGCATTGAAGAAATGAGTGTACAATCCATAGATCCATGACTGCCACTTAGCATCCCATGAAAATGATGTCACATGAGATTCTTGTGTAGATGGATGGAAAACAGGTCCCTATGTCAAAATGAAGTCGCTGCTGTAAGCGTGAGTCTGCTTTGATGATCTCCCTCTAACTAATTTTCAATGTCAAGTAATATTGTAGGAGTTAACAAAAAGGCAAAGTCTGTGCTTGTGCTTATCGACCAAGATCACTGCTAGTTCAATAAGATGAGATGCTATTCCATTGCAGGTTACACCCCCCCCCCCCCCCTGCATTTCCGATCATATTTTCCTGAAAGTTTGCTGGTACCCATTTACACTCCCAGGTAGAGAGAGGCATTGTGCAAGTAAAGTGTTTAGCCCAAGAACACAACACGATAGCAAGACCAGGTCTTGATCCCAGACCTCTCGACCCAGACCCCGGCGAGCCAAACTTTGCGCGACTGTTTCTCCCATTGTAAGATTTTAGCGAGATTGAAAAGGCGAATTCCACCAACTGTACAAAACTGACCCGTATTACAGCCTGGCCTTGTCCTGATATCTGTAAAATGCACTCGTCCCTGACAGTATGTTAGTCGATCTTAGGTTACCCCTCCAAATTTTCGTTATGCTTTTCCCAAAGGTCGTAGGTGCCTATTAATACAGGGGCGGATCCAAGATTTCTTGAGAGGGGCTGGTCAAAACGTTGATTTCGAAAATTAAGAAACTTTTCTTACACAAAAGCCTGTGCTTTCTTCACTGCACTGCGTTTGAACGTCCTTATGAGGATTCTTATGGATGTTTGCACACTTATTATAAAACACGTGAAGATGTGAAGGCTCACCTTAAATATCCTGGAATTAAAAGTAGTCTGTTCAAGTTTGTTATAAGACTGGTACACACCATGATGTCATCATCATGACTATAGCTTCATCATCATCATCATCATCATTCGTGATCATCACTTGTGTCAGCTCAGTTTGGCCGTATTTTTCACCGTTGAAAAATTAAAGAAAGGTGTTTTGAGACAATGATAGATACTTTTCTGCGCTACAGGGCTTAACTTATCACGAAAAACTTCAAATATGTGACTAACTATCAGAGTTAATATGAAGTTACGAGAGGATGAATTTTCAGCTGGGCTTTAGGGTCACAGTAAGCTTCACTTATAGTGTAAGTTAAGTCAGAGGCAGTTAGGTTTATCAGATGGCAGTTTGTTCCAGTTCAGCTATAAACTGTAACTTAATGATTTTAAGCCACTAAACAGCGATCAGCTTGCCAAATAAAGCCGCCTTTAAAGAAGAAAGTTCTTTTTGGCAAGGTGATTTGATAGGACGTTCGAACAGGTGAAAAACAAGGACCCTTGTCTTGCAATCATTGTCACAGCAAAGAATCGTTGTTGCTGACGGATTGTGTACTTTTTCATTTACGATAACGAACATTTTAATCTGGACATGTGCACTTGCCTAAGAAAATCATCTGTTGTAAGAGTGCCTAGAATCTAATGAAACTAATAATTTTACATTTAATCATTTTGTCAAACTGTAACCGTCTCTATACAGTTAATAATATTATCACAACCGACTAGGCTTTGGGTTGCTTGATCTCCCGTCATGTTCTGCAACGCTACAACTCAAAAGATCTGAATATATTTTCTCTCTTCTGGAGGCAATGTATTTACTTCTGAATAAATCAAGAGAAGTTAGTGTCATATCAAGATAACAACCTTTAGCTGATAGGTTTTCTATTCTCCACACCTGTTTACTGAATAATGTATGGAGATTTTAAGAAGAAATTGTATTTTAATCGCGTATGGGAATTAATGGTTAACTTAGACATATACTTGGATAGGGGTTGACTATGAAGTAGAAATGGCAGAAGATTCGACAAAAATTGTGTCCAAGATAACGAAAAGAAAAGAATGTTACCTGAGAAAGCCTAATTCGGCGGGTAAATTATCCATGAGCTTCACAATAAGAACGGAGCCATGATGTCTTAAGCAGGGAGTTCTGAAGAATGCCAAGACGAAACAGTCGACCAGAGTAAGGGTCCACATATCCCGTAACTAAGGAAGGTTGTAAAATTTGGATAAATGTGAGTAAAGCTGGAAAACGAAGCATCGAAGTAGCTTATGACCTTCGCTTCACTCTTCATTTCACTCGCAAACCTCGTGCAAAAGTTACACGCAAAACTGAATAATTAAAAAAATCTGAAATTCAAATAAGTGATAATGACTCAGGTAAATTTGCATTTTCTTGCACTTTTTTTGAACTTTGAATTTCTGTAGTTTCCGGCCATTGTTGGATGCTTTTCTTGGCTGTAAAATTTCCGTTAGAGATATGACAGGTCTCCGAGATGTTTGTGATCGGGATGTTAATTACAACTGATCTACCTTTTCGGATAATTCTATTAAGGTAAATAAAAAGTAAGTTTGGCTGTTAGCTTTTTTCGAAACGTTTTCTTTAGAACGCATAAAAGCCCCTCCTGAGACACAAAAGCTTCTCTCCAGATAAAAATGTATTTCAAAGTTGTTCGCAATTTGTTTAAACCGTGGGCTTAATAATGTGGTTTTACTGAACTAAGGTGTATTGCCTTAGCAAAGTGAATGAAAATTTATTCTGTAATTTATCAAAATCAATGACAACCAGGAAATATCCAGAGGATCTAAATGAAGTTACACATTAGTCGTAAAACGGCCAAAGAATTTATTATCCTCAGTTTTGAAACATTCTAACCATTAGTCTCAGACAAAAGGTTAGCTGTAAAAATTTTTCGTCTTCACTGTGTCATTTTGGGTTTACAGCAGCCGTAAAATGGCCAAAATTTTATTCGTTAGCCGTAAAGGTCATCACCCCATTGAAACCCTCCATCAATAGCTCACCGCTGATCGTTAGAGCTACTCAATTGACGTAAGAAAATGATGCAAAATTAATCTGACACGAACTGATGAATGACCAATCTAATGAGTGACAACCTAGGTTTATAAGGCCGCATCACAAAGACCTCACAAGCAGTTTTCGTGGAATCTTTCCTATATGGGTTCTTTTCTCGAACAGCAGATGAGCCTCTCTCAGTTGGCCCGCCTCAAACTAACCGATGCAGAGAAGCTCATGGCCAACGCACGTGAAAATGCAATCGGAAAAACAGCAGACGCGCAGCAGCTCATGGTTGAAGCAAGTATCCTACTTAAGCAAGATCTTGAAAATGCAACAAAAGAAAACGCTGTTATCAATGAGATCACTAAAACATTGAGTCAAGTCCACTTCGCCAACAAGATCAAGTTGAATGTTGGCGGTAAGTTCTATACAACAACACTGGATACTCTACGAAGGGATCCAGATTCTTTGCTGTGTGCGATGTTCTCGGGAAAGTTCCGATTAAAAATGGATGAGGAAGATGGAGCATATTTTATTGACCGTGATGCAGAACTTTTCAGGTATGAAAAAATTATTTGTGGTAAAGAGTACTCTTAATCACTGAAAAATTCTTCTCATCATTCTTTGTCTCACCATTTACGGTATTGGAAAAACCAATTCTGACATCTTGTGAGCTACTGAGCGTGAAGTCGAGCATGGCCTCAAAGGAAGAAGTAGGCTCGGACTTTCCCTTATATTGAGCTAACTTGTAATTTTATTTTTATTAACTAGACAATGAATATTCATTGTAGTACAAATACTGGCTATCAATAGAAACAAAATACCCGGTGCCCAAATTGTAAAACCCGGCCCAAATTATATACACCGTTTTCTATTTGGTGTTCTCGTTCTCTTGTTTGTTCGAAAAATGTATTTTCATCTTCGGCACTCACCACAACAAATCTTGATATATTCCAAACAACAAACAAACAAAGTTCAATCAGCAAAGTTTGAAAAAGCTGGAATTGTGGCGTCGTTGCTCGACCTCGTCACTCGTGTTACATACTATGCAAAATTTTCCGTGTCTCAGTTCAAAACTTAGAGAGGCGAAAGGCAACGTCATTACTTGATCAGTATACTGTGAAATTACAATTATCACAAAGAGTACACAGGAGCCTTCATTTAGATCGGATGACGAGGCAAAAAGTGATGAAAAGGAAAACCGGCAATTATCTCGAACACTCACATTCATAATTGCTTAGTCGCCAAACGGATTTTCACTTCCTGCTTACTGAAACGCAGACCACACATCGAAATGGATGAGCAGAGGCTTCGGTTATTCGAAGGGTACATAACGTTATCCACTGGATAAATCTCTATATATCTGGTGGATAGCACTGTACGTCTTGGTAACATGTATCCGCTGGAGAGCAATTTATCCACTGGATGGCATTATCAGCTTCTTGAAAAACTGGGATCAGGATATTAAGTTAATTTATCTTAATGAAGCAAACTGAAACTCAACTGAAACTGCATTTCAATAACGTAAAATATAAGAGGGAAAGTAGATCATTATATTGGTGTTTCACGCCTTGCAATTTCTTAGCTCTGACTCATCATATTGTTAACAATGATTGCATTTTACCCAAACACTTCCGCCATACTCTCAGCAACAGCGAACCTGTTTGTACATGGAGGGCACAAACATATCTTTGACAAGGATAAATCTGTAAGGTTGATAATCGACATGGATGAAAGGAATGTTGATCAAGGATCATAGCAACTTTACAAAGCTAATGTTTCAAGTGTTAACTCAAAGCGGAAGATAAAAAAATTAGACAAAAATCTTAATACAAAAGTAAACACACATATTTTTTAAGAGAACAAATAAAGAAATGTTTGAGCCTCAGTGTAACCAGCGCGCTTTCTGCTGTTAAAATTAAAATAACGGTCCAAATGACGACTTGAGAGTTTTTAAAGAAATTGACTATTCATCAAAGTATTTTAGCGTATACCTGCCACTCGACCTCAAATTTACCACAAAAATGCCTAAAAGATCACGTATACGTAATCAATATATCCCATAAAGTTGGCTGGTTATGGTTTGACATTTCATCTTCATCGTCATTTAAGGTACGTCTTGAACTACCTTCGAGATGGAAACCTATTCTGCCCAAATGACAACATAGTCCAAAAGGAGCTGCTCGCAGAAGCCAGGTTTTATCAAATTCAGGGGATAATCACCGATTTGGAAGAAAAAATTCCCTTTGAATCCACGTTGATTTTAAAGAATGAGGCCCATCATTCCATTCTCCTATCTTGGTTGCCGCCAGGAGCTACTTGTTCATTGCTGTACCAAGCCTCCTTTGATGGACAAACTCCAGCCGACTTCCATCGTTGCTGCGATGACAGAGGTCCCACTCTTGTGGTGATTAGAGTCGGGTCGTACATCTTTGGAGGCTTCACGTCAAAGTCGTGGGAATCGGGTAAGACTAAAAATTAATACAGTGCATTTACTTGGACGGTAACAAGTATTTATGTAAACTTTGACATGGGAAAGCTGTAATTAATACGTTTTTTACGAAACTTCGACTTAGCATGTACGCTTGTCGTTGATGTTCGTATGGTTGGATGATTCAGTAACACTGAGCTAAAAGATGAGTCATTAGTGAACTGAACCATGTCTTTGGTTCAAATGAAACAATTTTATAATTCTGTATTTATTAAAGAGAAAACGTTTTCGAATCTAGACAAAGTCGAAAGATCAATTCACACTGGGAAAACATGTCTAGTTAAAACAGAAACAGAGAACTGAAAAACTGAATTTTCCGTAGGATTCAAGTTATCGCAACTTGTAATTTCATTGTGCTACATCGACAATCATAGGTAGCTGTGTTTAACAAAACACGGCTGAATATAAGTTTTGGTGTGAATGGTGTATAAATTGGCACCTTCCATTCCATGCGACATTTTTTTTAATGCTTTACTCGGTTACTCACTCAGCTTGTGAACTGAAAGCCAAGCAAGACAGCCATTCCTTCTTGTTTACGCTGATAAATCCATTTGGAACAAAGCCAATGAAGATAGCTACGAAGACAGATGCAAGTACACATTGCCAAACTGATTTGGGACCCACATTTGGTACCGCTTCCACACAGTGTTATGATCTACAAGTCTGGTCAACAATCGGTAACAATCTTGACCTCGGTTTTGGCTTCAAGTGTCCGGACAATGTTAATAAAAAGACATTTTTCTGTGGCACGAGTCCATTTCAAATTGATGACCTGGAAGTTTTTAAAGTTATCTTTTAGAAACGGAATTTGTTCATTGAAATAAGAGAGAAGTAATTCAGGATGCAGTTGACTTTTAAGTACTAAATATAATTGTACCTGAAACGGTAAGGCAACTCTGTAATGCACATTTTACAACGTAGTTTGTAAATTATAGTAAGGTAATACAGAACAGACACAACATACTCAATAAAGCAAAACACATTCATATGCACTGCGTTGATGAATGAGTCAGCGTTCAAAGGGCCGGACCATGCAATAAAAAATTCGTCAAAAGTTCGTGTTTTCGCCTCGGCTGTGTAAAGAAAGCTGAACTTATTTACAATTTTGAGTTAAATTCTTTGAACGTTAAGGTTGGTTTTCAAATATATTGAACTTTCGTTGGAATACACAAGAAGTAGCTTTTTTGGCAACTAAGCCCTCTTTTCCACGATAAAGCCTTAGGGTTGAACTTATACTTCCATTCCAAAAGTTACAAACCTGATGTGTCTCGTATACCCGCCGGAAAGCGAATTGAAAACAATTTACGGACGGTTTTCGTGAACAAGGCAGATTTAAAAATTATAAATTGATTGGGAGAAGCTCATACTACGCAGATTTATCGCATTGTCGGTCAAAGAAGTTCGTAAAACATTTATTTCACTCATTTTCGTATGCATTTAACGTGTGACAGACACGGTTCTTTGCGAGGAAATACCCTGAGCACGAAACTTTCTTCTGAAAACCGCTGGTGACAAGAATCTCGATGAGGCTCACTGAAGCTATTGCTTCCGGTTAGGTGCAGGAAGGAAATGCCAACGTACCATATAGCGGCTGAAGAAGATAACGAGCTGAGCCTATTCAAATTGACAAATGTCAAATTAACAGATGCCCAGAATGTAATGACTCGAACCATTTAGCGGTCCGTGGTCAGGGTTCAATCCTTATCGCGGGGAAACTTGTCATTTTTTTATTTTTATTATTACTTTCTTTTCATATCTTTTTCCTTACTGATAACAAGTCTTTGACGTCTTTTTATTTCGACACACATATGATTTTATATAAAATTTATTTCGTGCTTTTGCTCAAGATGTCAAATTGAGGTAATGCAGTAGTGCACAATTTCTTATAAAATAAAAGTAGACACGTACTTCTAAATAGAAACAGCAATTCTAAGTGGACCGAGTTTCTTCAAAGGGGATTCTTTTCGTCCTATGAAATATCGCATATGTTTCTAGGCTTGATCTTTGCAGTGCGTAGGACACCTAAAATATGACCTTAATATTAGTGGGTAGAGCATCTGACCGCATCATGTTGCGGTCCGTGGGTAGGGCACAATACCTGGCGGTGGGAAACTTGTCATTTTTTTTTCTTTTTTTTCTCATCGTATCTTTCTTCTCATTGATAACAAGTCTTTGATGTCTTTATATGTTGAAATACATATCAAATATTATCGAATTTGTATTTTGCTTTTGCTCCAAAGGTCTAATTGAGGTAATGCATTGCGGCGTACTTAAAATCCTGACCAGAAGTCTTTAAACAGTTAAGAAAAACACACGAAAATGCGCGTCCCTGTCTACCCTAAGCAGCTCCTTTCTCTAATCTTTTCAATGTTTATTTAGAATTTTTCAGCGTTAGTTTCAATTTTGGAAAGATAAGTGAGTTATTTTCAACAATTACATCGAGGTTATCATGCGTTAGAAGACTTATGAAACATAATATTTGTAGTGACCGTGTCTTTCCGAGGCGTCTAAAAGTCTGTCTCTGTAAATATTTTCGCCGTCGTTATTGTAAAATCTATTGTTTTACGTCAATGTAACTCACTGAGGTAAATATCACAAATGATTACTGAGTTTTTGTACAAGATAAAAGCGTTCAAAAGGCTTGTACCAATGTTATTCGACCAGAAGTTTTAGTAAATGAATTTTAACCGTGAAGTTATTAGTTAAACGGGAGATATTATCATTCTATGTTGACTTTCTAACCAATAAGAAACCCAACAGTTGAAAACACGCAGGGCAAATCTGCATATACAATAGCAGTTCATGATTTAATTTCATAAACATTCATAGAGCTTTTTTCGTTAAATCCCTGCAGAGCCTAAGTGATTAATATTTCATAGTCTTTGTTGAAAGAACGTTAACTGATATTTAATTGAGAAATTTCCATACGATTTATGTTAATCTGGGAAATCAAAAATGAGCAATTAAGTTAGCTTTTCATAGTATCTGTTGCTGTAAAAACAAACAGTATTAGCAAACCGTAACAGTTGCAATAAATTGAAAAAGCAGTGAGTTTCCATTGTCGAAATTCTTGTAATTCATCACTTTACGTGAATGAGAACATCTGAAAACCTTTTCCAAGGTTTTTGAAACAGTAGTGCGTGTCTTCAATAGTCTCCGCGACGCAGCCGTTTTTGAATCTTGTTGCGTGACTTCTGATGGACCGGCTTCGAAGGAGACTAGGATATGAAATCCCTACTTTTGGCGGGCTTTGGAATTTTTAAGGAGTTGCGACAGGGCTGTGCAGTTTAAAACAATTGCTCAGTCATCAATTTCTTGCTTTGAAGGCCATCTGTTCGGCTGAAACCGTAACAAATACGGCAGTTCAAATAATACTTATCTTAAACGTTCTCAAGTACACCGTATTACTGAATATCAGAGTCTACAGACGCATGAATGCCATAAATACACCTCGAAGAGGATTTCCCCATCAATGCTTTTGCATAATGTTAAAAAAAGAAAAAGGACAAGATTCGTGGCTTCGTACCTGACTTCAAATCTTAAAAAAACCTTACGTATTATGCTGTACGCTCACTATCGAGCGGAAATAGATTGGGTACCGGGAAAAAAGGAAAAATTTAACCGCTGCTCTGAAAGATTGAGGCTCATCAACTTTCACTTACGTGGTGGAAGTAAAGTAAATATCACATATATCATGGCTACTGGACAGGGAAAAGTGTTAAGTCTCTTCGAGGTGGCAAGTGAAAAAATAGCTAATGCACAGAAGCTTATGGAAGAAGCTAAGGACTTACTGAAGCAAGACCTCGACAATGCAAGACAAGAGAAAGCGGCCATCGAGGAGATCACAAAAACATTGAACCAAATTCACTTTGCCAGCAAGATCAAGTTAAATGTTGGTGGTAAAATTTATAAAACAACACTAGATACTCTGAGAAAGGATCCAGATTCTATGCTTTGTGCGATGTTCTCTGGAAAGTTCGATTTAAAAGCGGACGAGGAAGATGGAGCATATTTCATCGATCGTGATGGGAAACTGTTTCGGTAGGTTTCTAAATTATAACCAAACGACTGTGAGAATCTTTGAAACTATGTAATATCCTTATTTTCTCCTGAAACTTAATTTTCCACCAAATTTTATCGAAAATCACCTACATTTTAGAGGTCATGAGACAGGAATTGTGCTGTTGTTGATTTATAACCGGTAATTGGATAGCGGCGTAATGTATGACTAACACAGTCTATAGACTGTTCGATTTTACGCCACTATCTGCGTCGGTGTACATACTGTAAGATTTTAAGCCGTTAAAAATTTAACGGCAGGGTGTGAAATTGCGCCTAATACAGGCGCCAATGCGACTAAATTTTTCACTTTGGCGACCAAATCCTAAAAGTTAGTCGCCAAATTGGCGACTGGAATGCTTCATCATATCCTTAATTAGAGATACAGAGAATGAAAAAGGTCAGCGGTAAAATTTCCGCACAGCCCCATGCTATTGTAAAACAAATCTGTTTTCCCAATGGCAATGTATTGTTATAGTCATTGTTTTCTCTATTCAAGAACTGAATGCATAATGAAGTATGGGGCTGTGCGGAAATTTTACCAGATCAGCAAAGATAAATCCGCGGCAAACTTCCTCGTTAAGTTTGTTTCCAAAACGCAGCACATGCATCTCGATCGATAACTACACGCCATCTTGGATTTAGGTGAGCTTGAACGTTGTATATCATCCATTCTAGTGTCTACGTTGTAGCATGTTAAAGATCTTTTTCCTGATTTAATTTTGAAGGGTTCATCAAGAACGCTGACAGCATTTAAAAAAGGTTTTGTCTGTCTTTATCAATGGCGACCAACTTTGTTGAATTGGCTACCACTTTGAATTATTTAGGAGCCAATTGGCTATCAGAAAAAAAATTAATTTCACGCCCCGTAACGGCGTAAAATCTCTCAGTATGTCTGCAGAGCGATTGGAAGAAATTACGTTACTAGGGTAAAATCTTACAATATATTTATTACTGCAATGTATTAGGATAGCGGTAGTTTGCAGACATATCCGGGAGAGGGGGAAGGGTGAGGAGTGATGTTCTTCGTGTGCTCGGAATACAGCATATGTTTTTAAGCCTTTGTGGCTTCACTACACTACAATAACCGACTGGAATAAATTACGCCGTTAGTTACTGGCGTAAAATCTTACAGTATATATATATATATACTACCGACTGGAAGAAATTGCACTGTTAGCAACTGGCATAAAATTTTACAGCATGTTTATTAAGCTCAAATATATATTCCCGTTTATAATTACCGTATTTCCTCGAATAAGCGCCCACGCTCGAATTAGGATGAGGGCAATGTGAGGGCGGTGAGTTAAAGTTAATGTCTACTTTCTCCATCTTAATAAACGGTAGAGGATTTAGCTGAAAACCTCGAAGTACCTTAGTGATTTCAACAATGTACATGTTCATTTTCCAAATTTTGTGTTTGTCATCATCAAGGTACATTTTAAACTTTCTCCGCAACGGTGAGCTCCTTCTCCCTAATGACCGAATCTTTAAAGAACAGTTGCTGAAAGAAGCCGAGTTCTACCAAGTTCAAGGAGTAATTTCTCAACTTAAACAGTTTTCATCATTATTCTCCTCAATAATAAAGGATGAAGTTTACATATCCTCGCTTACTTCGTGGCTGCCGTCTGGGGTTTCTTTTTCTCTGTTGTATCGAGCTTCTGTCGATGGAGCAACCCCCACTGATTTTCACTGCTGCTGTGATAACAAAGGTCCTACTCTGGTGGTGATCAAAAGTGGTGAAAACGTCTGCGGTGGCTACACTTCAAAGTCGTGGGAACCAGGTATGACCTAGAGTTGCCACAATAAAAAAATAATATAATCTCTACTTAAGGAGGTAATTTTCTAAAGAAACTTTGATGCCGCGTCAATGGGAGAGTATAACGGGGTAATTTAGTGTTATCAACTGAAATGATAACGTAAATTGGCCACCGTAAAGAGTTTTAAAGCTGACGTTTCGAGTGTTAGCCTTTTGTCAGAGCGAATGGAGGAATTGTGGGTTGTGTGTGTGTTTATATGCAGAAAATGGAGCTACGCTATTGATGTAAATAAATATTGTAATGGTAAAACAAGAATAAATCTGTTGAATGAAAAGCGCTCGTTGATTCCGTGAGGATTAAGAGCGCCGATTTGAAAGATAAATTTTTGTTCAAGAGTTTTGAGGCTTCCCGAACTGCTTAGATGTAGGGAAAGGCCGCAAACTGCCATATGCTGCGTAGAATGATTAGGGATATTAAAGTGTTTAGCGACTGGTTTGGATGCGTCCTTGTCATTTCTCTCTACGTCGCGAAGGAGTTCTCGGAATCGGTCACCTAGACGTCTTCCTGTTTCATCCATGTATAACTTTTTGCAATAAGTACAAGTTATGTAATAGATGACATTATCAGAGGTGCACGTGAAGTGATCAGTGATCTTGGTGGATCTCTTTGATTCTGACATTTTCCGCTCTACGATATGAATGAAAAGACAAGTTTTGCATCGTGAGCATGCGCATTAGAAAGTTCCAGGTTGGTGATTGGTTTGAAATGAACTTCTGACCAAAAAGTTGCCTGTGTTTCTGTCGCGCTTGAATGAAATAAGTGGAGGTTGCGAAGAGATAGTAATAGTCTCAGAATCGTTTGGAAGTGATTTAAAGTTTTTAAGAATGATAGATTTAATTGAGAATTCCAGAAGAATTCCATACCTTTTCCACAGTTTCTCAGACTTCGTCGTGTAGGTTGTGACGACTCTGGTTTTTCCGAAATCAGTGGCCATGTGCCAGTTTTTCGATAAACGTGGCTATCCCGTTTCTGTCGATCAAGCGGGCCACCACCGTACCCAATCGCTCGATCGACAGTCAGCACTACAAACGGCTCAAAAGGAAAATACCGATCGCATTCCACTCACTCTCGCATTTCACCCTCACAATCACGCAGTTAAAACTATCTTTCTTAAAAAGTCTTTTTCTATTCTATGATTTATGATACATAATTTTTCTTTATTCAGCCTCCTGTTTGAAAGCCATCGAAGACAGCGACTCTTTCCTGTTTACGCTAGTAAATCCTTCTGGAAGTAAACCGATGATGATAAAGCCAAAACAAGGTGCTAAGGGTGGTATACGGTGTGACATTAAGAAAGGTCCTTCTTTTGGAATCCCACAGTACTTTGACCTCGAAGTGTGGAATGCATTTAATGTTACTAACCCAAGAAACGCTTCGAGCCACCTCGATCTAGGTTATGGCTTTATCCATCCTGGAGGTGTTGATAAGAGAGTGTATTTCACTGGCAATTCCCCATTTGAAGTCGACGAACTCGAAGTATTCACGGTGAATTTTAGTCTTATTCAGAATCCTTAAGCGTTGGAGCGTATTCGTTACCTTTTTGCCGTCAAATTAGCCTGTCCCAGGCAATCAGTTTGTGAGAACGAGCGAAAGAGCGGAGTACACGTACATACCAATGTAAAAACCATTTTTTTAATCGAGTATTATTTAGTAAACAAAACACAGAGAGCATTCGAGGAATAATCCTTGGTGTGAAGGATCATGAAGTCAATAGTAAGAGTACATTTAAGTTACAATAACAATCTTTGATAGGTTGTACTTTGAGAAGATAAGAACTAAACTTATTTAGTCCCAAAAGGAAATATGAGGAGAGCAGTTCTGGAGTACAATTATTTGAGAGAATTGTGGCTCTCTTCTTCAACCCTGGCATACTTTCTATAAACAAAAGTCCCAAGCTAGTTCACCTAGGTCGTTTCCATTAGACTCTCAGGTACCATCCGTTTGGTTTACAGGCGCAAATTTTCCATTACGAATCGCCGGTCAGAAGGAATTAGATGAATACGTTTGAAGTTTCCCTTTCGATCAGTGTGGCAGAAGTGGTGAGGTACGGTCGTTAACGAGGAACTGGAACTGAACTTTTCCAAACAAGAGTGCCAAATAAACCGAAGCACAAAAATGTAAAGCCATAGCTCGCGACTTAGCCAATGCAAAAATCTTTGATGCACAATAGTTTATAGTCGAAGCAGGCCCTTAGAGTTCAGGCTCTTAGTTAACAGGGACGGGTGAGAAAGCTGGGTCAGGGTGCGCGAACAAAGTGATGTGAGCACCATCTTTTAGTTGAGTATTGTTCAAATAATAAAATTTTCAACGCTCTTGGAATAATCCATGATCTAATGAACCATGAATTTTATGTTTAGTTTACGGTTTACATATCATATCATAATCTTCGATAGGTTTAACATACAATCTGTCACTCAGAGACGTTAATAGAGTGCAACGCTATTTAAAATATTTAGGTATTCTTAACCCGGCAGACTTCCGGCAGAGTACCAATGATATGAAAAATTCACTTTTCTAGTTCCCTCAAGTCGTTTCCTTTAGACTCTCGGTTACTTATTGTCGTGAATGAGAAATTAAGGGCCAGTTTTCCGTCATTCTGGAGACCTATCAAAGTAAATTAATTATTAAGTATTAATTATATTTTGCGCTATTACTAACGAAAATATTGCCATACTTATGAGGCAAAAGAAAGGCTTGGGTAATGACAGTTATGGAAATACTGCATATCCGTTTGTACATTGAACATCTTGTACTTCCCAAGATCTGAATTTTAATTCCTCCCTCTGCCTGCTATACATCTCCTTATAAGTTAGTAAAGAGAATTAATAATGTTATCAATCCTGGGTAATATTTTTATCTATTCTCCTCACTTGTTTGCCGCTACTATATTATCATCACAACTGGAAGTTCAAGTTTCAAGCCAGGGCATCTGATTCACAGCTCTACTGACTTTCAAGATGCTGAATATTTCATTGATAATCTACTGAAAGAGTTTGATCTTATATCCAGATAACGCCCACAGGCTTTTATTTTGTTTAATCGCAAGGAATTTCTAATCAAAGTTTGCTTGAAAATAATGGGCTTAACGAGGCAGAGAGTTGCGTTCGTAAATATTCAAAAAGGAATAAGGAAAAGGGTTAAAATTGAAATATTAAATTCATTTTTCTTCGTAGTCGCCTACAATATCTGACCAATTTCTCGTACGTAGCTAAAGAACTTGTAATACTATTATAAGTATCCAAAGCAAAGCACACGAAAAAGTGACCTTAAAATCGAAAATGGTTCTACTTGTATGGCTCAGTCCCATATTTCTTTCTAAAAATAGTTTCTCTGCGTCGTTTAGAACATTCCGAAGAACTAACTTCGCAGACTATAAAGAAAGCGAATTGGGCACAGTTCCTAAAACGGAAGAGGACAAAAAACACTCGGCGTTATTTTGTACGTGATCACTTAAGAACGGTCTTACACAATAGCGACTGCTATTTTGAACTTACCACCTGCTTTCCCGATGAGTTTAAACCATTGATTAGCCCAAAAATGGTCTTGAAAGATGACATTTTAACACTCTTCCTTGAAACATTTCAGATTCTTACACTTCCAAACACCACATTTTGGACGGCTGAATTTCAATTTCCCATGCAAAAAAAATACCTCACAATTTTTAAAATTTTGTCTCGCGAAAAAAAAGTTAAATCTAACCGTTAACTTCGGTTTTTCTTGACCAATATTTCCGGATTCCCGTACATACAAACACCCTTATACTTTTGGACCACTAATCTCATTCCATGCACGGAAATGAAAATGCCAGGGAAACCGCAAACTCAATGAATGCTTCTTACTCTTTCCCTCAGTGGTTGGAAAAGAAAATTGTGGAAAATTCTGGGTTGTGACTACGGAGGGAAAACTATTTGCGAAACTTCCTGTCTGTGGATACCGTCGCGTTTTCTCATGAATTAATAATTAGCTAAGCATTAGCGATTTCGTCAAATTTTGTTTGAAAGCCAATACAGCTCCTCCATAAACCTAATTTTCAAAGAGGTCTTTGCGTTTTAACCTTTGATCGTTATTTTCTTAGTTGTTTAATTATGAAGTAAATTGATATCTCTCAATTACCGTAGCAGTCAATAAAGTAAGGGCTGTTTTGGATAAAGTGTAACACTGAGTTTCCTCCAACTGAGAAGTATAGGTTTTAGTTTACTTATCTCAACGCGAAAGCAATATTCAAAATGCTCCATGGCTTCTTGACTGCTTAGAGGTTAAACCTGATCATTCTTAACTAACCTCGTATCTCAAACTGGTCATATCCATCTTTAAATAACTTGGGTTTTTGCTTGACTTTAGCAATTGCATGATTTTCCTGGGTGATCAAAGTTACCCCAGACTACGTAATACTGTTCTTTGTTTTGATGAAGGATTAACCTTCCTGTAACATACTATAGAGAGCCAATGATGTGGAAAGACAGCTTTCTCACACGGATATTATTATATTGCATGCTCATTAATTCTTACAGCATGCAAGGTTTCATGACAACAACACTCAGTTCATCAATCGTAGGCGTCGTGTCTTATGGAGAACACTGCACCTTTTGCCTGCTCTTGATTTCGTTGATCTCCTGGCGGCTTCAAACATAAGGTAGGTGTCCTGTGCTGCTTTGTATTTTGACCAAACTCCACAAAACCTCGGACTAGAGGACGCTTCTAAATTACTTTTACTACGATGCAGACTTACATCTCAGATATCCCACATCCGAGGGAAGTTGATGAGCTCATTCGAATCTTTACAAATCAGCAGATGAAGGAGATTAAGCTTGTGTATTTTGTTTTTCCTTACCAAAAGTAATTGAGAATTTGTAGTTCTTATTAGTTCAAGCATCACTTTATTTGGTAAAAAAATTAACGAAAGAAATCTTTATTCTATTAGTCTTTCGCTTTAAATGGGGACGATAGATTAATTAAAAACATTTGTTACTTAATCAAATAGCTGTAGTTATACTGTAAGATTGCGAAGTTGATTGTTCAGAAAATTGAATTTAAAAAATTGATACGTGGAAATCCGTCACGTTTATGTAATTTCATCATCACCAATTAGCATCATTAATATCATAGAAACCAACTGAATGGATTTTTTACAAAGCAATTAGTATTTTCAATTAACTTTGAATTGTTCGCAAGGTATTTAATGCTTAGTTATTGTTAGGAGACTGCTTTCTTATTCCAATTAAGAGATTTGCTATTTAAGTCAATATCTTTCTTCAACTGAGTCAATACTGCGCAGGAATTGTTTACGAGACGTCCGTACACAATGATTGAACATTAGGGGATATGGGAAAACGTAAAGCGAAATCTTTGAATATTGCAAAAGAGAAGATTGGACATACCCAACACGACTCGTAAATCTACCCCTTACAAAAAAACTTCAGTAAAGACAACACTGACGAACCTATATCGTTTTCTAAATCAGTCATCTTTTACTGAAATATCGAGAGGAACGCAGTGGTACTTTAAAAAATAACACTTGCTATTACCCTTTCAATCAAATTAAGTACTAACATTTTCATTAATAATATGTCCGCTATAAAGAGATCTAATTTTGGAAAACCCGTATATTGGGAGTGCTCGGAAAGTTAGAGAGTCGCCCACATGTGTTCGAAGATGCCGTCAAGAACAAATGGATGGTTAACCAGTTGTGACTTAAATAGCAAACTTGTAGAAGCCATATGGTTTCCAGACCATGTCATTGTAGATCGAAGCCGTTAGGCAAAAAAGATATCTGACAAATAGAAAAGTAATTTGATACAAAATTGTTTGCTAGAGCAGAACGCACAAAGCAGAACAACCATAATCTCCACGCGTTCATGTAAAATTTATTATTTTTTTAATTGCCTGCTGCCTGCTGCCTTTGATTGGCCTTTTAGATTCTTGGGCTATTATATATACAACAGCATTCCAGAATATTTAATGCACACAGCTGAAAAAGCTTTCATTAATTTATATTGGCCCAAAAGAAAATGTTCACTCCAGATTTCTTTCCTGATTGTCCTTTGAGCTATGGTCCAATTCATTAAGCCGTTGGTTTAAGATCTCGTAAATGCAACAGAGACTTATTTATGTGACATCCTTAAATTGCTGACGGGAAAAAAAATATTCATGGCCTTAACTGACATTTCGTGGAAGATGTTGCCTTGTATTGTTTTACTACTTATATCTTAATTACTCACAAAACCCCAAGGTGGGAACTTTTGACTGATCAAAGCCTAAAATGCCGCAAAACCTGTCAACAGATGCCCATTGGATACTTAAAGACCAAAGTACTTTCTCCTTCGTCCTGCAATCATTGTCCAATTAACTCCTTGACATTATGGGATACGAAATTTTTTTAATTCATTAATTAAACAACACCCCAGTTCGTTATTTTAGGACTAAAATTGTTGAAATATGTCTTGTTCTTTGAAACCTGATTTTAATGAACCAGGAATATTTAAATTATTAAGTTAATGCTCGAAACTGTTGCCTTTCCTGTTTCATTTTCTCTCAGCACAAAGTACATTAAGTCCGATTCAGTTTGTCATGTATTTCTCATAACTTCCCATCGATTTCACAGAAAGGTGCTGGAGTGCTATTGACGGAAATGCGTCAAGCTCACGAACGCGATATTGGGGGATGTTTTTGCGCGAATCAAGACACCTTTTAATGAACACCTCTAATTCCACTTTAGCACGAAACCACGATAAAGCGTTTTCTCATGGTTAATAAGGAGTTTGAAGAGTGCAAAACAAACTTGGGAAATTAAAGGGAAAAGTGACATAGATAGATGTTAGACAGCTTTAACGACGAATTATTAGTTGTAACTAATAGTCGATTCCTTTTTTCTCAGGACAATCCAGGGTGCTTTATTTCAGGATATCATTAGGCGTTCGAATGTCTTAAGCACTAAAAACATCACCAAGCAATGTACTCAAAGAAGAGCTATTCATCTGGGACAGAAGATGTCCGGGAATATAACGATGCCAAAACAGGTCGCGAGGCCGGAAGACCCTCGTTCATATCAAGCCTATGCATAGGGCCCAAAGAAGATAAGATTGAGAGGGAAATCTATCCCACCAAGGAAGCTTCTGAACGGGTCTCTGAAAACACAACAAAGTCTTTTGTGACAAGAAGTGTCATCGATAAAAGGTCAACCTCTTCTTACAGAACGAGCGAAAAAATTCAATCCGTTAAATCGAGAGATTTACCTGGATATTCAGGCAGAGAAGCAACAACGGATCCGATCTCTTCATTTTACTCTTCATACTCCAAAGACGAAGACCTCAGAGATGCCGCAAAAGTGAATCAACTGGCTGATAAAAGCGAAGATGTTATTTCTTCCTTTTATCGATCGAGTGTCGGTTTTAGAAAAGACAGAAGTGTTGACCAGAAAACCAATATCGCCGGAGAAAATGGAGAATCCATCCGAGCGACAAGTTATAAGGCTGCTGCTGCTGAATTGCGCGCTGCCAAAGGAGTAAGCTGGAGGAATGACAGATCAACAGACTCTTCTAGTAGCCTCAAGGGTAGAAGTTCTTTACAGAGCATTAAAGAAGCAGACAAGGAAAATGGTGGTCCTACGACCATCAATTCGGAAAATATAAACATTCTGAGAAGAGCTTTGGAAAGAAAGGACGCATCTAATTCTCTAGATAGAGAAAGACTTTCCAAAAAGTTTTCTGAAGACGACAGCATTGACCTATCGAAACACACCTCGAAGGCGCATGTGAATTTGTCTGGTAAACACGGAGACAGCGATTCGCACAGAAAGACGACCTTAACAAATACTTCCAAATCAGAGAAAGACGACGTCGTTGGCAGGCGAGAGACGTTTGATGTTCATACAGTTATGCAGAATGGTAAAGCAAGTGATTGGGGAATTTTCCCAAGAGAAATCAAGGCACGCTCCCGTTCTACTGAAAGCCTAAATGAAAAGAAAAGAGATAGATCAGGAATCTTTAGAGAGGTTCCTGGGAGAAGTGAGTTTTTGTCTCATTCCAGGTCTTTATCAGATTTTGGAACCGCAGGTTCTGACGATGACAAGCGTTTTTCGAGGGAAAGCAGGCGCACAGGATCACTTGATCGAAATGCAGGTTTTGTTGATCGTTGGAACCGCACTGATCGCAATGAACGCTCCTCATCTCTTTCAAGACTGCGAAGCCGGTCTTCTGAAGAGTTAAGGCCTTCCTATGAGGATAAACAGGTGTATCCAAGCTATCGATCTAGAGCTCTGCACCGTCAAGGAAACTTCGACCGTGAAGGTTCTTTTCGCCGTGATGAGACAAACAGGAGAGATTCAAGAATGGGAGAAATGAGATCGTCAACCCGTGACAAGCTAAGAGAAGATATAGCTCGACTCAAGGCCGAAGCCGAAAATCGGACAACGAAGAAAGATGTGAAGCTGTATTCGTTTAGCCAAGAACCCACCATTCATGACAAGCTCAAGGAAGACATTGCAAAGCTCAAAGCTGAAACGTTGACACGAGACCACGTAAAACCTTATGTTCCACCAGCTTCGTTAAGACCAGCGTCTGCGAACATTTCTTCGAGATGGAGAAGTCGAGAACCCTCTATACAAGACAGGCTCAAAGAAGACATTGCAAGATTGAAAGCTGAAGCGGAGAAAATGCCTTCTTTCCCCAAACGGACCTCGGGTGTTACTACTGAAATAATCATTCCAGACAGAAGAATGGAGGATATGGCAGATGTTCGTCATGGTGGAATTAGCAGAACTTTGGTCGAGAGATATAACGTGTCCAATAACGATGGAGTTGTGTTTAAGGATGTGTCGAGGAATGAAGAAACAAAGACGTTTGGTGATGCTAAAAATCCTAAAGAAGACGAAATAATTCGACGACGAGGCAGCTTAAGAAATGACCAGCCAAAGTTACGAAATGAATTCCGAAATGTTGAAAAGTCTCTTGGAGATGAAGTGCCTCTAAGGCCTCCAGCAGACTACTTCCATCCATTCTCGGATCGCGCTGTTCCATCCTCCACAAGGACCACCGAGGGAGCTGTGTCTGTGCTTTCTACGAGGCCACCCCTATGGCCCAAAGAAAACGAAAATGGGTCAACAGAACGAGAAAATCTCTTGACCACACCACGAGATATTTCGACCGATCCAAGCAACTCTTCTAAATTTCAATCCACTGAAGCATATGCAAGTAAGCGAGTGTTTAAGGCAGACTCTATCGTCTCCATATCATCAAGTAAAGAAGCCAGGGGTGGCCCAAGTTCTGTACAGGGACATTCCCGCGGAAGCATTTCCACAGAGGGTCGTTCAGCCTATTATTACAGAGAAATGGGTGATAAAGAAAACGGCATACCAGACTCCATACTGAGACGGTCATATGAGGAAATACCAAAGCCAGCTGCTCTACCTCGACCACGGGATGATACTGTACGGCTGCCTTATTCAAGATACGAAAGTGTCACTCACGGACGTAAATATCCCGCTTCATCTCCAGAGGGATTACAGGGCGAACCTGGTTATGAAGACTGGCGGAAGAGAGATGAAAGGAGGTCGGTCAGGGTTCACTCAAATGATGAATTTGTCACTAGAAAAACAATCAGAGATGATTCCGTTATTTCTCGGAAGAGGTGGGAAGACGATACCCCTAGATCATTATCTTCAAAAGTTGAGTCTCCAAGACACATTCCTGAGAGGTCGAAACCTTCACCAAGAAGGACAAGCACCCGCGAAGACAAGCATATATCAGAGGAAAACAAGACTCGTTTCTGCGAGGAAATCGATGCTCCATTACCAGAGTATAAGGAGATCAAGACATCACCTGTTATTAGTGAGCTCCGGAAGAAAATTGAGCAGCTGAAAGACAAGGTTGATACACTGGATGATAGAAGAGCTCGAATGAAACTTGAAAGATATGTGGATGACCACTCAGAGAGGAAACCAGATGTTGATATCAAACCTGCAGTTCATATTAAGAGGTACCAACCAACCGAATTCAAACCAGGTTCAGGATCAGAGGTTGATGGTCCAGACTCACTTGGGAAAAGAGAGGTATGTCGCTATTCTCAGTGCACATTGAATGAAAGCATTTCATGGGTCATGAAAGGAAAAGAGGAAGAGCAATATTGTAAATATTACCACTCGAATCTATCTTAGTTGCAACTCATTCGTCCAGAGTCTTGTCCCCACTCTGCCTCGGTCTACGTCTTTTCCCCCTACACCATGGTCTGTCCCTCATACATGTAGAGTTTTTTATTTACACCTTCACCATCAATCAAACTCTCAAGGTATCATTTTTTTTTAAAATCAATTTTCTGTACTGGTAACCCTATGAGAATATTAACCTTCATTGGGAAGACGTGCTGTTATTATGTGTCGAGTTCCCTGAAAACAACTTTTAGTAGCAAAATTATGCGTTCCCTATCAGCGACGTGAAACAAAACCTGGGTTAGTCACCGGATAGAAAAATTTAATGGAACCTTGGAATTGATATACTTTTTACTTATTACAGAGTATCACATCCGAGACAATAAGTCGCCAAATCAGTAGACAGACCAGCACAGCCAGTACTCTCAGACAGATCAGCAGTATTCAAGATGATGTAAGAACAACACCGCAGTCCCATGCAGAAGAGGTCATATCTCCGACGAGTAAACCAGATCAAAAGCCTGCTGTTATGAAACAAATGTGTGACGCACAGACGATGACCCCTCCTGATGTTCAACAAAATGTTGTAACTACTGTGGTTCAACGGCAAGACTCGATTGTAGACGAGCGAGACAGGCTAAAGGAATTAAGAGGCGTTCCTATAGACTACAGGAGAAGAACTACTCAAATTGAGGAGGTAAAAAGGGCCCTTTTTATGATCACAGAAGAAAACTTTATCTGCTGCTTAACAGTTTGAAACTTTGTACGGATGATCAGGTTATTTGAAGACATTAAGATTTATGTAAAAGTAGACAACCTCTACATATTACGATACAGACATTATAATCTGAAATACTTCTTGTTATAGATCTTACTACAAGGCCTCTCATCTATATATATATATATATATATATATATATATATATATATTTTTTTTTTTTTTTTTTTTTTTAAACAATTTGCGTTTTCGTCAGTTGGGACGTTACCTAAAAAACAAAACCTTTAGCCAGCTTCTGCTCAAGCGAATTAGCCATGTTGTCAATTGTTTTAAAATCATTTCTGATTGAATAGGTGGACAGAGAACAAGTGAGAGACAATGGTGTCACCATGATCCAAGTAGACAGTCACCAACAAACCATATCACCGAAAAAGGACGTGCAAGAGTGGTGGAACGCTTTCACAGCTGAAGACGTAGATCGTTTACTAAAAATTGGAAATTGGAGTCCGTGGAACGCATACACTGCCGAGGACGTTGACAGAATGTTCCACGTGGGGCCGGTGAGAAGACGAAGCTTCCATCGGAGGTAAAGTCGAAAGAAATTATTCATGCATATGAATAATGTATTCAATTCCTTACAGCAAGCATGATCTTGCTCTTGTTAGAAATATTTTTCGAGGATTCATAGTCAAAACTTTGGTTTACACGGTAAAGGTCTTGTCCAGATTAGAATTTACAGATAACCCTCAATCCAAGGCTTAATTGTTTGTCATCCCCTATGTATGCTACACGTTTCATCGTAATATGATTAATTTAACAAATTTGGTGTTATATAAAGACGTCATATGTTCCTCATTTCTGGGAATTTAAGGGCTAATTCCTAAGAATCTTTTCTGTTATATTAAAAGAAAAACAACAGAATTAAGGGTATAACTTGAAGAACCAATCAATGAAGCTTCAGTACTTTAAAAGAGCATCTAAAAAAAACATATTCTGATGATACTGTGTCAACTCTCAGATCCCTCCGAAGATATCCGAAAATACGACAGTACAAAGACGATCCCGTTGACGTTCTCGTGAGAGTGCGAGGAAGACGCGAAAAACATCGTCGCCCTCAATGCATTATTGCTCAAGCTGCGCCGGAAGAGAAAGCAATAGTACTGAGAGAGACAAAGGAGACTACAGAGCCCTATATCAGAACAATTAAAGTTGATGATGTTTATGGAGCGGATGCTGTTAGAGTAGAGAATGGAGTTGTGAAAATTAAAGTTGGTGATAAAGGAAGGTATGTTTTGAGAATTATACTCATGAAAAGTAGATGGAAAGCAGTTTTCGGCACCCCAAGCAATTATGGAAGAGCATAGAACTGATCTTCCTCTTCTAGTTATCTTGTACGAGCCTCTCAAGTCAAGGTAGAAACAACTGGTCAGAGAGATTTGGTTTATTTTGGATTTATTTTCGTTTCAGTTTGTTCTCTTCTTCATTCAAATTGGAAAGAGAACAAACTGAAGCGAAAGATTCCTTCGCTTTTGCCCCCTTCCGAGCCGCAGTATGAAAATCTAGTCAGTACTGCTGATAGCTTATCTTAGTGATAGCGCATTCAATACTCCACCACTTTTATGATTGCGATTATATCGTTATTTTTCGATTAGGAAAACATGGGGGAGGATCCTACAGCAGAAAAATGACACCTTTGAGGTAACTTTATCTTATTTAAGTGGATACTTGAAAAGCATCTATACTCATACCTCCGAAATCCACGAAAAACTGAGGAGTTTTGGCTGATTTTCATTCATGTTACAATAACTTAATTCTCCAAGTTTACAAAGGTCACTACATTAACTGAACCAGTTAAATTATAGGAAATGAGAAGCAAGAATTTCCAGCTAAATTCGATCATACTTGTCAGTGCTTAGGACCAAGACAAGCAAAATTGGCAAAAAATAAGTGTAATTCATCGCTCGTTTCATACAGTCGAATCGTCAGTTTTTTCGATGAGTTTTTATTCATCTGTTTTATTGTTCTTAGTCGGATGGTATCGTTACAGTCCCAGTTAGCGGAGACCAGTGCGAAGACGGCATGTACTATACCAGTCACTACAAAGGACAACAGCAAGATGGAAAAGTGCGCACACCAATCAAATTCAAGATACCAGAGCAAAACGCTGCTAAATCTAACAAGATACGCGTCGCTAGGGAGATGAGAAGAACCGGGAGCATGAGACGAAGACGAAAAGCCGCTGCCAGTAGTCTATGTCCTTACATCGTGGGCGCACGATATTACAGAGGGAAGATATTGTTGACATGTGCTGACGCTCATCGATCCCAGAACCGTGCTCAAAGTGGTCACCAGGAGATTGTGGTAAGGCAGCCACAAAGCAGCTCAAAGGTATGTTGGTTAATAAAACAAAACGTTCAAAGACACCCTATGATATTTTGGAACTAACCGTGTTCATTTTGATGAAGAATAAAGAATACTTAGGGTGTTAACAGACCCAATATAACTTTGAACTCAACTTTAAAAACTATTAATCAAAACCACGTCATGATTTCTTCATAACTGTTCCGTTACTATTTTTGTTACTTAAAGGTTACAGGCAACGAAATAGTTCTGCGTCGCAACTCCCAACCACCAGCGTTTCCAGTGAAGACCATTCAGAGAATCCACGAAGGCCACAAAACCACAAGTCACGCGGCTACAACCCGAGCAGAAGATGGAAAGATGATCATTACTGTACACGCTGTCCCGCCTCGACCACCACGTTTTAGTCTGAAACAAGCTGGACAAAACATGACGAGTAGCTCCTACCATGGCAAGACTTCCGAGCAACGAGGTGTATCGAGTACTTCCGGAAATTACCTCGTATCTTCGACCTCTAGGCCTCAAGGGTACGTGACATCATCCAGGCCTAGCAGACAGGGGAATGCAGGTACTTCGTATTACGTCACTGATCCGTCCGACTCGTTCGGTCGCAGATCTGGCTACCACAGTGCATCTCGTTACCACTCTTCCAACGAACTGTCCAGCACCCCAACTATTATCCCGTATGAAGATGGCCCCACAAGTCGAAGAGGGACACAGAGTGGTTCGTTTATTACCGACCCGTCGAGTTATTATGGGTTTTATGATGCACCAGGGTCAAGGATAGTCTCATCGGACCCGCGTCTGAATGCACGCACGGGATACGGAGAGAAATTCAACCTTCGAGATCACGGTGGCCTCTCCTCGGTGCGTTACGTGAACGGAGCGCGTCAAGGAAGTAGGATAATCAATGAAAGGTACATATTTCATCCATCATTCAGATAAAACTCAGATATACAAACCAGAATGCAGTGGCAGGTGGCATGTCGCAAATAAACGTGGCCGCAGTATGGCTTCAGTATTTGTCTACCAAACTACCCTTAATTCATATCGGCTTCTTTTTCCTAAGCTCAATCGTCAAAATGGCCGGTCTGTCAAGTGCTGAGGGGTTATTTGGCAAGCTTAACAAAAAACAGCTTCCGCGTGGGATAGTAATGCTCCAAAAGCTCAGGATCCACGCATCACCAAAATTTAGTCAACCACAAGGCTTTTAACTTTATAAAACATTTATTCAAAAGGCAAAAAAATAAGCCCGATATTCGTTTAAAACTTATAGGAAAAAACAAATTAGCTGATTGTGAAATTAACTCGTCTTTTTCATCAGAATGAAGTCAAATGGACATTATAGGTATGGTTCATCTTGGAATTCCACGCAACAGGTAAACAGTTTTCTTCTTAAACAAAATTGCTAACCTGGCATTATGTATAATAAGGGTCCATGAACTCCTTGAGTAGAGGGACTTGGAGAAAACTTATCGATTCACTTACTTGAAACGCAGTTTTTCTCTGAAACCCTCTGCTACATATTTCTATTTTGGTAAGTTTCCCCGCCCCTTCCAACAGAAAAAAAGTAATTAAAATTACCTTGATACATGACGATTATTCCCTAACAGCTACGAAAAGGTGAACATTTTTTTTCTTTTGTTTGCCTTTTAACCTTAGCTTATCGTTTTCGACATAAAGGGAGATTTTTGGCTTAGTCGTCGTGTTGTGCATGCAAAAGATATTAACATCGAAGACCAAACCAAAACATATAATTGCAATAATTTTTAACTCTAACAAAGATACTTGACGGACATTCCCTACTCTAATATACTCTGTGTGTACATTGTGATTGATGAGAAGTTATTTTAGAGGTAAATTATTTATTTCCTCCAGGACACATTAAATGGCCGTTCGATGTCTTGGGCAGTAGAAGTTGTTCCTGATTTCTGATTTTTTTCAATCGACATTACCAGGTAAACATATAGCGAAGTTGCTCAAAATTTCTCAAGATCTATTACAATTTACCTTTTCCACTTTTTTTTCTTATTTGAAAATTAAAAGAGTAACACTTGGTTTTTTGCCACCTATTCGAAAAACTGTAAAAGCTTTTCATATCTATAACTGTAATTTACCGCCAGCGAAAAAAGCAACAACTATTTAATAGCAAATTTGTTTACATGCTTCTGTATCAGTTCTTTTCCTATCTTCTTGACAAGACGTATAAATTCTCCTTTCAGGAAATAACCTAGACCCATCAACGAAGAATTCGAAGTGATCTTTGGGTTTCGGGTGATGTGAATTATGGAGTTGTGCAGTTCGAGTAAAGTTATAATAAGATAAAGAGACATGCAGAGAAAAAGGCACAGAAGTAAAATTACTTCGCCGACCGAATTAGAGGAAAGTAAACTATGTGTTATAAAGAAATGTATTCATTACATCTCTCAGTTGGTAGGGGCGCTATGATTGGCCAATATCATGGCCTGTATTTCACTGCACTTCCACTGAATTCATTATTTTGTTTCACTTGGAACCTTCCTTCTCTATTTAAACCCAGAGATGTAACACATTTTTTACTAACCTCGTTTACGGACCTCGCAAACTCAGTTAGTAAGATATCTGTATTGATTAAACTTGAATTTGTTTGATTTATATCAATTTTAAAAAGTATGAGTTATTTCAAGAATAGTTTTATCAACATTCTATAAGTCAGGCACATAGTAACGTAACGTTTCGTTTCAATAATACCAGGGAGGGAAGGGGGGGGACGTTTGTTTGTGACTTGTAAGATTTTTCCGAGGCAAGGAAAAAGCAAGTGGCAAAGGTGAACTATAGATTTAAGTTTTAAAAATGCATCTGCAGAAAAGAGTTAATCCTCAACCTACAGAGTACTTGCATGGAGCCAGCCTGGATTTTTCCATAACAGTAAAAGTTATTTTACATATTATTTTATAGACTTCAAAACATACTATGATAATTACGCAAAATGTTAGAGGTTTAGAGTTTTACTGTCAGGCGCCGTTACGCGTCAAATCTGACTCTGGTGCGAAGATGGCCATGTTGCTGAATGCCATGAATATGCTATGTAAGTTTGAAATGTTGCGTTCAGTGATTCTGGATGATAGGCCTAGGTTCAACATTTTGCGTGCAGCGGGAACACCAGTCATTAGAATTAAGTCCAATGTTGCAGCGATTGAGCTCAGAGAGTTATAATGACTGCTATTACATACAACTGAAGATATAATATGATTCTCAACTCGCACAGATGCCGATACGCACAATTTACTAGATAAAGAATTCAATTGACAGCTGTTATTTCCAATGTTTTATGAGCTGGAACTGTCTCAATTTGCGCACGATTGATTACTGAGAAGTTTTGGATTATGCTTTTTTGATAACATAATTGTAGCTAAACAAGAGTTGGTGTTGCTCATCTATGGCGGTTACATTTTGAACAATGTTGCTCTCCATATTAGTTTCCTTCGCAGTTGCTTTGAGGAAACTCGTTGCTCTACTCTGCACAGACGCCTGCTTTCCAATGTTAATTCAAGTTGGCAACCGCGAAGGCATTCTAAAGAAAGACCAAATCAAATGGACTGCAATGAAAGAAGGCATCACATATCGTTCTTGTCTTTTTCAGAATCTATTTTTGTATATTTGAGGTTGTGAAATTTAATAGGCTTAATGACCGAAACGTATTTTGCGCTAGGGCAAGCAGATGTTTGTGCGGGGAAGAAAAGCGTCGTGCAAACTGCCTCGGAAGCTGACGTTATGTTTTCCCTACGAGGGATGGGGAGGTGCCCTAACCATGGCTTGGGGGAGGAGGAGAGTGGGAAGTGGTTGTACTGCACAGATCTTCAAACACTGCACCTGTTTAAGAATAAATCCATTTAATTTGCACCTAGTGCAAGAGGATAAGTTGTTATATTGGGCGGCATAAACCCGTAAAGGCCAAATAAGAGTATGCATTACCCCTGAGGATTAATTTTGTATATATTTTTCTCGTAATTTGCGTAAAGTTTCTAAAAAAGATGTGTTTTGAATAAACAAGCAGCTCGTGTCGAAATGTTAAAGCTATCAGCTTGGAGCTGCTGTCAGCTTCAATTCAATTTTAAAAAAATGAGCATATTAATTTAAAAGCACGTTTCATAAGGTAGTAATAGATAAATTGGCCCTAACTACCGTCATTGAAGGGATGGGAGGGAAAAAAAGTGTTGGTGTTGAAATCTATCGTTGATTTCATTACATTATGTGCAGGACAGAAGAAAGAAGGGATAAAAAAATGTTGTTATGAGAGTCTTTTTAAGAAACAATAGTTTGACTTTCTGGTTGATAAATGCACTCTTTGACGCGGAAACAATTTTATCTTGTGCAAAAGCCCGACTACAAGCGCTATTTAAATGAAAGTGTCCATGCATGAGGTAGAGTATATAAAAAAATAGTACCAATTACTTTTTTTTATGGTTTGAATGTAGTGATGGATGTGTAAAAACGGAGTGAGGAATTGTGAAATAAAATTCTTAGTATTGTGCTCAACTCATGTTTTGATTGATCCGTTACATTAGCGCTTTTCGACCGACTCATCAACAACATGATTCATTGTTGACTGATCGATCGATTGGTTGATTGATTGGCTGATTGATTGGTTGATTGACTAATTGATTGGTTGATGGATCGATCGATAGATTGATTGATGGACTGATTGATAAATTGAACGATTGGTGGAGTTCGTGGTGTAGTCAATTGACTAATTGCTTGTTGATGGGTTGTGTGTATCAAAGGTATTTAAAATACATACAAAAAGGAAAAAAATTCATCACACCTTCGCCTCTTCTCTTCTGTATTTTCTACTGCAGACCTTCAAGCTGATTGTTCCATCATCCTTTGCTTTCAAAAGTTTTCCTAAGTATGACACATGGTGAAGCTCGTCGATTCCTTATCAATCTCCAGAGCCAGAGCCAGAGTCAAACCAACCTGCTTCTTTTTTTCCACACGACATCAAATGGGCTGCTAATTTGCTACCTACCAATACACTCTAGACACTCGTGTATATTAAAGACATTTTCCCAATCCTCCCAACGCCGTCTCTCTCCAAGATGCCATCATACGATGAGAAAACTTCTCAACGTCTGTGCGCAGGCTTAGAAGTCTATGATTGTCTGATGATTAATTCATTGACAAAACTGCTATTGAAATCTCTGAATTCAAATCCAGTCGGCACGTTACTGCGTTGCACTCTCTCCTGTCTCTTCAACTACACGAGTTTATTTGCACAGTTTTCTGCTCATTATTTCAACTTGTTGTAAAGTTGTACCTTGAAAATGAAGTCAATGTTTTGGAAACCAGTGACGGATTTTAATCATTCGTCTGAGAGAAAGATTTCTCATTCTGATTATCGTGCACGCCAAATTGCACGGATCGATTGCGAAGTTCCACGAACGTGTTTGCATCCCATCCAACAAATTTTACATTCATAGTTCTTTCGGTGAGTAAACAACTTTCTTACATTGTGAATGTGGTCTGTGGCTAAGAAACTCCTCACTTCGTAAATCTTGCAACTTTTGCAGGTTTATTGTCTTCAATTAGTTCAATACACAGGGCGTCGCATCTTCCGTCGCGCTTCGGTCTTTGTGATCCGCTTTGTGATTGTCATCAGTCTGCGCACAAAAATAACACTTTTCGGCTGTTAACCTTTAATTCACTGTGATCTTCAGCGTTTTCTCGATATGCTTTCAGACAATTGCAGAATTCCAATCTTTCTTAAATCTTTCTATCTAACATACCTAATAAAGCCCACAAATACCATATACATGTACACTGAAGAAATGTAAAATGGTTTCCGTGTTTACATAGCCTGATGTAAACACGCGGGAGGTTGGGAGAACACGAGATAAGCGTAGGAAACCACGACGCGAAGCGGAGTGATTTCCAGCTTTCCGAGTGTTCTCCCAACCTCCCAAGTGTTTACATCAGGCTATGTAAACACGGAAACCATTTTACATTTCTTTTATAAAATAACTAATGAAAGAGGAACGAAAACCGTGTTTACATACGCTCATGTAAAATGGTTTTATGGCCAATCAGAGCGCGCGTACTATTTGAATTATTTTATAAATGTAGGTCTTACACGCAAATTTTTGTCTCTAACATTGGTGAAAAATACAAGAACTGCAGCTACAGTAACTTTTCATTGTTTACAAACTTTTTCATTTTTTTCTGACTAGCTCTTTGCCTCTGTCAAAATGTTGCCTCTAAATTACAGAAAGTAGTCAGGTACTGTGTCCTAAAAACAACCTTTATTAACCTTAAGGTATTAACCCTTTAATTCCTAAGAGTGACTAGCATCTAGTTTCTCCCTACAATATCACCCTGAATCACACATTAAGGTTATGAGAAGAAAGGAAATGATCACCAATGAAAGAAGCTTTTGATCAGTAAACAAAGTCTCCTTGTAAGCACCTTAAGAAATGTATAAAGAACAGTAGGGAGAATATGCATACCGATGTTGGGTATAAAGGGTGAAAGCAAATAAAGTAAGAGAGTAAACACCAAAAAAATACAACTTTGAGAAATAACACTAATTAAGAAAGTGCAAGCTGACTCTAGCGTCTCTCTACTGTCTAGCAAAGAGAGTTCAAAATGTCAAAGTTATCATCTTAAAGATTAATGCCATCTCGACCCTTTTAAACTTTCAAATGATAAAAATAACAATATTTTTAAAGCTATCTGCAGTTTGAGGTATCTTGGCCCATGCTTCATTAATTTTTTGGCTTTTACTTGGGGTAGAAGAGCTCAGAGCATGTCATCACAACGAATGTGCTGCACATAAAATGAATCACCTTAGAGTAACCTTGAAATGTGAGAATGTGCGATGTGTGATTAGTTAAATACTCAAATGTATCTTGACTTGGTACTCTGGAAATGAGGAAATTTGGAAATATGCAGATGAATCTTTACCTAACTCATGTTTATCTTAACTTGTTGGTCTAGAAATCTTGAAATCTGGAAATATGCCTTCCTCAGTTCACAAATGCTTCCATGAGTTCATCAGTATAACTAAGATGGTGGCACAAATTTTTTTTTTTCAGTTGATTTCCTCTCATTCTTCAGATTTCCTCATTCCAAATCAATACTTTTCTACTTAAAAAATCCTAGAGTGTAACACTCCAAGGGAATTAGGACATTATATGCAAATTACCTGCACCAAACACCAGGTTTTCACAAATATGAATGTCTGAACAGTCACAATCAAGACCCACTTACCGGCCAATATGATGCATAATTACTGAAATACATGAAACGAATACAAACAACATTACTAGCAATTTACTGAGCTTTCTGTCACAGTAGGTCTTATTTAACCCTTAACTCCTGATATTGATTAACAAGAAACTTCTTCCTATCTATTTGCCTTATGCAGGAAACAGGTAATGAGAATACTCAAACTTATCAGGTTAAGGTTGTTATGTTGATCTTACACCAAATTCAGGAAATGAATAGCAGCTAGAGGGGAGAATTTACAATCAGATCTTGGGATTGTTTAAGGATTAACTGACTCATTATCAATTCAACCTTAATGTACATCAATTAACTAACTCTTCCTTTTAGAGTAAGGTATAACTTAATACAGTTTAGTTGTAAAAAATGAGAAAATTGTCTGAAAATTTTTTCTAAGAGACATTAAAACCAGACAAAAGCTTTTTGCAATATAACAGAGTCAGCACTCTCACTAGAATCACTTGACCCTAAGAGTGATTAGCATGAAATTTCTCCTCACAGTATCACCCCAGAATAACACACCAGATCATGAGAATAAAAGAAATTATCGCCAACTAAAGAAGCTCTCGATTGCTGAACAAATTCTCCTTGTCGGCATCTCCCAGGAAATGTATAGAGAGTAGTTTGGAGAATATGCATAGAATGATGTTTGGGTGTAAAGGGTTAAACTATTACAGGACACTTGAATGGACTAGAATTTCCCACCATAAAGAAATAACAGGTTGCAAACACACACCTTTACTCTGAACAAGTTGTAATCCTGTAATAGTAGTAATAGCTGGAACTAGAGGAAAAGAAACTGTAAATAGTTCACTTTATTCCTGACTATTTGCATATTTTGCATACAGTCATCTAATGAAAGTCCTGTATGGTAATAGTCATTTCATTTTTTATGATGTAAATTGGGTATCTGTATATATATAATAAAATGGAATTAACGAGATAGGTTACCATTTCATGAGTCTCAATTTCTTTTAAAACTTTGACAAAATTGCTATTTCCTGGATCTCTGTATTTTTACGTTAAAAGACTTTCGAAAAAATCCTAGCAACTTTCAAACAACCGCCTTCCAATTTGAACAAACACATGTTTGATGCCATGGCGACATTTGATTGGCAAAAATTCTGCAGAAAAATTGTACCAAGTAAATGAGGGAAAAAGTAGATGTAAAAAAAAAAATCTGGAAAAAATGTTCTGAAAAATGTAATGATATTTCCAGATGATGCACTAAGTGGAATCCAATTCGGCTTGTAATCATACGAGAGATTAAAAAAAATCGATCCACCGCCAGACGGGAGTCCGACTTGATAATCGCGCGAGTATGGCGATATTCCCCAAAAGGAGAGAAAGGAATAATGTAGTTCACGGGCAGGCCAACATTGCTGGCGCTGCGGGACGCGCATGTCTCCGCTCGCGGGAAGATTTGGGACGAGTTGGGGAGAGAGTTTGCGAGGGTTTGTCAATAAAAGGGACTTTAAGCAACGAGCAACGAGGACTGGAACGGCGACGGGGACCGCAGGCTCTCCGGGGAAATCCAAATATTATCAGTGCCAGACCTCTTGCCGACCTTTCGCCGGCTCGCATTGCTAAAGACCTCGGGCGAAGAATCACTTATGCCGAAGCTCTAATAATAAGGGCCTGTTCCCAGGCTAGGTATAATGTTAATGACGACGATGAGGTAACAAATAAGGCCGCTGATGATCAATCGTATTCGAGAATTTTAACGATCAGTGTTCACTATAAATACAAATGTTTCCAATTTTCTGGAATTGAACTTCCACAACCGCCCAGTTACAAATTGATAAAATGAAAAAAACTCAACATTATTTCAGAAGCGAACTTTGCTGATTTCGCTGTACGGATCCGACTCTTCGGATAAAACTCTAGCGTATGAAAATAGTGTTTATAGTATGCTGAGGTGAGACTGTTTAAATCTTTAAGGTTACTGCACTTGTATCTTTTTCGGCTGGGTCACATTTCAATTTCTAGTGACTAACAATTCAGATTGTAGATCGGATCGAGTTCGTACACGATCTTTTCCAAAGCTTTCCAGAAGACGCTTTAACATCACATTTGATTGATGCGCAATTCTCGTGCAAGCCTGTCTCAACATCGTCTTTTCCACCAACTACATAGAGAATAATACATAAGCGCGCGTAGATATGGAATTTATCTTCGAGTTGAACACGAGAGGAGATATCTCATATCTACAAGCAATTATGTATTATTTTACTTATCATATAAACACAATGATCCTTTAATGACCAAAAAAGTCGACTTTATTAATTAGTGAACAAAAATCGTAAAGCGCGTTGGCGCACCCACGATGAAAACATGCCATTATCAAGGTCACTGAAAACGTAACTTTCGGTTTTTTTTCGTCTTTTGGTTTTCTTTCCCTTCTAGGAAAGTTTGAACGTCACTGTTTGTAAGCGATACGGATTTTTCACTGTTTTAGCAGCCATAATCCAAATTGAAGCATTGTTGTTTGCATCGCTCGCGGCATTGCATGTTCAAGACTTTGAGTTCAGTATCACTGACATAATCGTCGATACTGATAATATTCATTTCCATTGATACTCGCGTTCGCCGAGTGACGACACTTTTTAGCTCAGCTCAAATCCTGCGCCTGATTGTACAGCGTACAACAGTTTCTCTCTCATGGTTTCATCGTCCAAATACTCTGGTAACTTAAGCAAGTTCAGACATGTGCTAGCTGACGGGAGTCTATCCTCAGGCCCCACGCTGCACACACAGAAGGAAGGGTGGAGTTCCTGAAGGATAACGAGAAAATAATAAATTTTAAAAAAATAAAAATGAACTAAATAGACGTTACATTTTAGCAGAGACAGATTCACGAAATGGTTCTTCTCATCCACTGTTTCCACTTCCAAGTGTAACGTAGAGTGTTGCTCTCTTTTTCTGGAAAGAAAACTGGAGACAAACCCTTGCAACATGAAAGAGAGTTCACAACAATGATGCTAACTCCGAGAATCGAACCCAGGCTTCAGCGGTGAAAGGCAAGCGCTTTCACACCGCGTCATCCCTCTTCCTCTCGACAAGAAATGTAAAGGAAAGACGAGGATGGAATCAAGGTATTCTTTATTTACTTCACAACTTGATGGAGGATGGACCCCTGCCCATGCCACATATGTAAGTGTAGGGAACAAGAGACTCAGCTGACCTTAAAACCGAGGAGAGGAGGACGCGAACAGCTCGTTACGAATTTCAACAGCTGACGCTTCTGTGTATCCGTGAACTGACCGACAACTCGCCAAAATGAAAGTATACAGGGATGATCTTCCGTAAAGCCACCTGAAACGTTTAAGAGTTGTTAATATCGTAACAAACGATCTACGTCGCTGCTTGAGCATCTTGAGAATTTACCTGCAATCTTTCTCAGGGCGGTCATCAAAACTCGTGTAAATCTTCTCCACCTTTAACTTTCCTCCTTCCGTTTTCATTTAGTCTTTTCAGTTGGTTGTTTGTCCAACTTATCATATAATGTGATATTCTAGGGAAATTTTCACATCGAAAACGATGACTCTAACGTTTCCTTTTGTCAATAACCCTTCATGTTGTGACAGCCGATCTTAGCAAACGAAGCAACATAACGAACCAGTGAGATCTCAGAGTAACTTTACGTAACTATCACCAGTTAACATTACCATCCAACAGTCTTGTACCTGAATACTTGATGTTTCTTTTAAGATCCCCCAGGTCTACTGGAACTAGGGAACCGGATAAAAGAACCTACAAGATAATAATAAAAATAATAATTTTTTTTAAAAAAATTAAAACATTGGAAGGTAGCTTGATGCAAAGAAGAAAACTTAAATATAGTGCATGGTTTCACAGAATTCTCTGACAAAAGCTCGCCACATTCTTCTTAACCGAAAAAAAGGGAAAATCACCTGTAGTTCGTTGTGATCAAACATTCTTAACCAGTCCAGGTTGATGACATCTGACAGGCCTGCCCTGAATGCTACACAGTGACGATGAATCTAAATCACATTAAAACTGAGAGATTACATTAAAATCTCAAGGTTGCTAAAATCAAGCCAAGTAAAATACCATCATAACAAAATATGGGTGTAAAACAAGCCACCGTTTTTGATAACAAAATAAAATGAACAAGTAGGAGAGAGGGACTTCTCGGACTGACCTGTTTGTTCAGCCTGTAATCGGCCACAAGATGTATGTAGCTGATTTTGTTGCTGTTGGTAACGGGAGTATCTCGACCACCTGGTTTTAACTCCACAACCTGTAGAGCAACGAGAGATAATGGCCTCAGAGGCACGGGTAGAAGGGATGGGGTAAACCAGCGTCGTATTTAAATTTGGAAGGAGGGAAGGGAAGGGGGGTTTCAGGAGAGTAAAGAATGATGTGAAAACTAGCCACTCGAATTACCTGGCTTTCTCCAAGGTCATTATTTACCACTGTGAAATTTAGTGACAGTTCTTCAACATTTCCACTGTTATTTTTAAGAGACAGCAAGTTTCTAAAAGAAAAGAAATTTAAAGAATACATAAATATTTCCCTTTCCTTACACCATAAGAAACTCTAACTTCCAAGGCACTCATACCGCAATGCTTAGTAGGATACCTGTCTTGAATCAACTCTAATGGATCATCAAGACAGAATTTCTCCTCACAACATCAATACATTGTAAAGCAGACAAGTGATGAGAATAAGACAAATTCTCCTACATAACATTATTAACAGAATTATATAGTAACAGAATTATATAACGGACAGTAATGTGAACAACTACTGAGAACTGGGAGTGAAATGGTTTAGTCAATATAGAGGTAGGCTTTCTCCAACAGCTCTATTTATTTTACGTTACACATCAAGTTATTCCACCTTAAAATGCCTCTAGTTTAGCTTTCTAGACATTTTATGATTGTGACTAAGATCTTGAATTTTAACAAGAAATCGTGCGTGAACTAGATCTTAGTTTCAACGATAATTTCAACTATCATCCTCGCCTTTTCCTTGCTACACAAACTAACTAAGGCTCTGTGTCAATTGTCCGTTCAACATAAACCTTACCTGTACAATACTGGATCAAGGGACTCCAAATGATGTATATCTACATCGGTACCGTGCTTACTGACAAGTTTGCACAGAAAGAAGCTCGCGAATGGTAGCTCCACCGACATGTTCTCATACAACGCCTAAATAAACAAACAAATAAATAAACCAATCACAAAATACTGACATCTCGCAGTGCGATAAGTCATAGAATAATTCTTAGTAAGCACTCTTGTGATTCTCAACGAATCGCTTTACTCGATCAGACTTTTGGAGTCATTGGAGAAAAGTGAAAAGAATGAGGTTTGCTGTTATTGAGTATTTGGGTTTCCTGTGCCACTTTCACTATCAGAGTCACTCAGATAAAATTAACCAATCAGATTACGGGGAACAAACAATTATTCCAACTAAATCATTTTTAAATGCAATGATTAGCACAATGAAAATTGTGCTAATCATTGCTTAACGTCAAAGGAAGCGATGACAAAGAACTTTGATGGAATTCATCGCTCGTCTCCCATACTTGGTCAGTTTTGTGTAACTCTTGTAAAAGAAGCCATAGCGTAAGTATAAGCCCTTTGGGCCGGATTGAATCAAATAAAAAGCTTAGGGAAGACAACACCAAAAGTGCTCCAAAATAATAACAAAAACAACCAAATTAAAAAAATTGAAATAAACACACAAATAATCAAGTTAAACTTATGAAAACCACAAAAAGTGACGAAAAACTAACTGGGACTAACCTTTCCTAACATTCGTCCCAGAAAACGAATGTGTTCAAGATAACTCCCCTGTAAAATAGCAGCCTGGGAAAAACAAAACATACAAAAACAATAAAAGACCTACACAATTTAGTGCTGAAGCCCCCAACAATATTAACACATCTTTTAGTAAACAGGTAATGAGAGTTTAACAGGGTAATTTACAATTATCAACTGAGTTGATAACGTAAATTGGCCACCGTCAAGAGTTTTAAGAGTTAGCCCTTCGTCAGAACAATTTCTCGAAACGTCAGCGTTTAAACTCTTCACGGTGGCCAATTTACGTTATCAACTCAGTTGTTAACACTAAATTTCCTGTAATACTCTCCCACCGACGCAGCACCACAGTTTCTTTAGAAACTTACCCCCTTTACTCATTTACGTAATGAGAGTAGACAAATTTATCAGCGAGAAGAGATTACCTTGATTTAACA
This sequence comes from Pocillopora damicornis, assembly GCF_964200805.1. NCBI lineage: Eukaryota > Metazoa > Cnidaria > Anthozoa > Scleractinia > Pocilloporidae > Pocillopora > Pocillopora damicornis. The sequence goes on from NC_142680.1 coordinate 3,689,507, forward strand.
CCAAATTCTCTGAACTAAATTACAAGGAAATGTGTAGAAAAATAAATGAGAGAATTACCAGTCAGAGCACAAACATACCTCTGGATTGGGATAAAGGAGCCGCTCATGTGTTGCCTTGAAGAGACCGATGCTAGGATCAAATCCAGCTTTGAGTAATTCATTCAAAAATTCCCTGTATGAAAGGAGTATAGGGAATGAAAAAGAGCGCGTATGATTGAATCAGATTAAATCGTTAAGCAAGAGTAGTTAAAGGGGCTTATCAAAAATATGTCTGGCGATCTAAAGTTTTCGCGGCCGTCATTTAAGATCTGTTTTCATCTCCTCAATCCTTAACCGTTTTCGTCCCTTTTTAACTCGTGAATTGCGCGCATGCGCAAGAGCGAGTTATAGATACGATGTGGGGAATGGCATTCGCTCGCTCGCTCGCTCGCTCGCTCGATTGGTCGATTCCTGTAAACTTTTTTTAGATTTTAGGCTTTTGAGTGCATTTGATAGATATTGGCGAGCAATAAACAGACGAAATGGCGACCTTTGTTGCTAAGAATAGTGGTGGGGTGAAAAAGAAGCCAATGATAATCTTAAAAGAGTTTTTTTTTTTCGTTTTAGTTTCAACAAGCGGCGCCTGCGACTGGCAGGCATGCAAGGATTCACACTGAAATAACAGAACAACCTTCGTTTTTCATAAAATTGTAATTTACAATCCTTGAACTTGAAAACAATCCGAAGATTCATTGAAAATATCACTTACTGCGAAGCGCTCGGAGTTTACAGATGTTCAAAAGCTTTTTCTGTTATGGCGTGAGATTGAGGATAAAATTGATCATTACGTTTCGTCGCGTGTGTTTTTCCTGTGTGAAGCAACAGAAGATGCCGGCGACTGACGAAATAACAAGTTAACACGAAAATCAAATAACACCTAAACAAACAATTTTAGCTACCGATTTTCAGTGAATTTTTAAGGAACAATTTTCTTTTAAGTTTCAAGACAATTTGAAGATTCAACATACATACAACGTACTAAAATGCGAAAGTTACACACCACAAAATTGATAAATAGGCCTGAAATGAAATTCTATCTTGTTATTGATTATACGTTGCCTAGCACGTGACTTAAATCTACCCAGGCGGAGATCCAAAATGACGGTGGCAGGCTTGGCTTAGATATATCACTCAAAACTCGTTCCCGTTTGTCTCATTTGATAAAGAGGGAATCGTTAATGTTTTCATTAAGACAGTATTACCTTGATTTTCTAATATTTACAACGAAAGACAGTAAATTTCACTTTTCACCCACATTTACTTCCAACCTTTTCTTTTGAACCAGAAACAAAAATGATAGACGTTTAAAAAACATGACATCATCCACCTTGTCAAATGTAATAGCATGATCATTTCAATTGTAATGCCTTCTTATCCCAACGTTACTTTGTTTCTTTGCTACATTAGCGAACACTGAACTACTGCTCGTACTCTAGATATGACAATCAACCACAAAATTCCCTAAACCAGATAACATTAAACATAATCTAAAAAATCATGTGTCAATTCACGAGTTTGCTCAGAGCACTTTGATTGTTATCTCTTTTTTGTTTTTCAATCCGAGCAAACAATTTTTTCAAGACGTTTTTCTAAGCTTAAATAAGTCAATAAATCGTGACTTAGCTCTTTTAGGTGGGGGAGAGAGCATCACTGGCAAAGTGGTACAAAGTGCTACGTCTCTAACATTCCATTTTCATAACGAACACACTTCATTAATTCTCAACGTTTGATGGAGGTATCAAAACCTCTTTCCACAAAAAATCGAGTCTTCCAAGTAGAGATCAAGAGAATAGAAAGTTCTTCATTACTTTAGGTTAACTTGTCACCTGGAAATTCCCCCCCCCCCCGTCCACTCCTGCTTCCTCCAGTCCTTGAGCATTAATCATCCGAACGCGAAGCTTTTGTCTTAAATTTGGTGCTGTTAGAGGAAAAGTAGCCACAAACTATAATGTGTTGTTTCAGTAAATTAGATGCAAGCCTCTACAGACGACAAATATTTGACATATATCTGTTATTCGCTGTACATTTAACATTCACCATCAGTCGAAAGGACACTTGTCACATAATTATGAACCTGGTATATAACCTGGCTCACCAACTAGTTCCCTGAAGCTTAGTGGTAGAACATCCACGAAATCATTACATCTGATGTTCGTTTAATTCTGGGAATTCACACTTTTTAAATGTGTCACGTTCGTGACTAAAGCTTACATATTTCTCTAAATTAAAACGTTTAGCTGATTATCTCTACCGACCTTTGTCTTTGGTCAGCTGATCAAAAGCATGTTGATAGATGTAGTTTCTGTTCACTGTCACATCTATGGCTGGTCCCATCATAAAGTTATGCGGCTCTCCCTGGGAATCCAAACGACTTTTTGCCACGATTCTTTGGAGCAACTAAGAAACAAAACACGCTAGATGTGAGCAGACCTTAGCAACCCTCCATTCTACATATTTTAGCACCCTTCGCCATGAAGTACCGTAAATCAAAATTCACATTGATCACAATTATGAGCCAATCAGATCGAAGGTACCTGTCAAAGTAAATGGCGGGAAAATGCAAGTCGCCATTAACTTTGGTTTTGTATCTGATTGGTTGCGCAAGTTTTATGGACCAATCATAAAGCTTAGAAAAGTCCAAACAAGTGCGATCTCATATAATTTCTGACTCTATCTCTCTTAAAATCGTTTACAAAAGCAACCTCACCTTTTCTCGGTCTAGAAAAGGAACAACAAACGGAATGTACTGAAGAATGGCCATGTTCCTTGCTGTGCTGGTAGATAACCCTGGTTCTAAAACCCCTTCTACGGTACCTTGAAGCAAACATGAATAAAAGGTGAATAATTACATGTAAAAGAGACAGACGAAATGACACGGATAACATCTATCCCTTAAAACGATAATACACAACTACTGGAGGACCATTGATTTCCTCGCAGTTGTTCTTTACGACAGGGGCGTTGCCTGAAATTCAATAGAATGGCTGCGAAGAAGGCCATCTGAGCGAGCATAATGTTTCTGGAAATTTCCCTGCTTGTTCGCTAAGTCTGTCAACAAACCTTCTCTTCAGCCCATTTCAACTGCTAAGCTGAAATAGCATTTAAAAATGGGATTTGTGCCCTCGACGATGTACCTATATATGCATCTCTTAGCTCAAATATTTAATCAGACGTCTACCACTCTCAAAGGTAAACAAAGAATCGTAAATTACCTTCATTGAGAAAACCGTCAATTCTCATCTGTTCAAAGGATAAAAACGAATAATATCACGTTACATGGTTTAAAATCTTCAAACTTTTGAGAATCTCAACCTTCAAATCAGGAAATCCTTATGAATACAAGAAAATGACCAAATGAGCCAATTACAGAACAAGAGGCCGGCACGAGAAAACGATCTCGAGTCAAGATGGGCTTTACTTGTACTTCTTAATTGTTTAGAAACATAATTTTTTCTGTGATTACTGTACATAAAAATGGTCATCTTACAAAGTTTTCCAACTATTGAACAATTCCTTTGAAATCAGTCAAAACCAAGTACAAAGAATTGGGAAGCGAAGCTGTCTAAAGGTTGTGATAATATAATTATAACATTGCCACGAGACGACAAACTGAAACAGAACTTGGGGCCTAAAATTCATTTTGAATGTTCAAATTTTTTTAAAACAATCGAGCATCCGAAAAAAAATAAGAATCCTGTTTACCTGTGCTGGGTCTATGTTAACTTCGTGTGACAGCCAGTGGTCTTCAGAACAGAGCTGTCTCCTGGAGTCTCTTGAATGGAGTCGCCGAACAAGGCAGGACACGTCCTAGTGAGGGAGGAAAAAAACTTTTTTGCAAAGTACAGTACAATCATAAGCAGCAAATTAAGGAATTTTACTTAAATGTGCGTTATAGCTTCGCGGTTCACTCGGCGTACATCTACGTGTATAAAATGTTTTCAGCTGGTCATTGAAGAAGGACGTTAAATTACAAAGTACCCGTAGTGAACATATCATACTGGTTAGTAACAGGCACTCTGTCTGTGTTGTCTTGTCTTGTTTTGCATTATAGAGATCATTACACTCGCCTGGGCTCAACACAGACTACAAGTCCAAGATCACTATCGCAAGACTAATGCATGTCCAATTTACCATCAGAAATACTGATTTACTAGCAAATTAACATTACACTTGGGAGGGGGATATTGAGGTCTATAAGAAACCGGAAGACCATACACAAAATCACCCAAAAATGCTGCTCAGATTGAAGAGGAACCGAAACACAAATAGGAAAAACCGAAAACCACATCGGATACCAAATCCGAAATACCATTGGCATTTCTTAAGGAAGCCGATAACCAAATGCTAAAGAACGGACGATTCGGAAACCGCAATGAACACCAAAACCGCAAAGTTTTTTGGCATAAACCCGAAAAACCGATCTAGAAAATAGCCAAAACCGCAAACCCGAAAGTTCCAATGCCCCCTCACTTAGTCTAATATTGCCAGCAATGTATTATAATGCAACACATTCTTGAGAAAATTTAGCAGAATGCTGGAGAAACGCTGCAATCCTTGTCAGAAGTGCACGACTCTACTCTATCGTAATATACCAACCTTAAGAAGCTTGATCCACTTTCCTTTGGGATAGAACTCATCTTTTTTCATCAGGGCTGACTTAGCTCCGACACTCTTCAGAGCAGCAAGGCGTTGCCTTGTAAATGCTTGGCTACCGTATGGGTAAATAATCTTTATTATTCCTATCACAACATCGCACAAGACTGAAGACATGTGCTTCATTTCTTCGTCAGAAAATATCATAGACGAGTCTCTTTGACCTGCAAAATATGACAAGTTAAGGTGAGTAGAGCTTGAAAAATGGATCATGTTACCACTATCCAAACATTACTCGATTGAAAGTTATAATAATGGAAGTATTTCCTGGTATTGCATGGTATGTAGGATTACTTACAGACTTGACCAGTCTGCCTATCCCTTTTTCTGACTGTATTTCTGTGTCTCTCTGTCTGTCTTTCTCTCCGTCTGGCTGCTTGCATGTCTATTATTTCTATTTATCAATGTTTACATTGTCTCACTTTTTGATTGACTAATTATAAAAAATGTACAGTTTACTTTCAAAGCCATGTGAAGCTGTTCAATTTATTGCTTGCTGATTCACCATAAAATAACTTTCTGACACATACTGAGGCATTAAATGACTCAATAATTGACAGACTGATCCATTCAACGACTAACTGATTGATTAGCTGATGGGCTGACTGATAAACTGGCTGAATGACTGACTGACAGACTGACAGACTGAATCTCTTAAGGGTGGTTGTTTCATTGGTTTGATCATGCACAATATACATTGTACACTCTACACAGAAGGAAATCTACACCATGCACATGTACCTAATTTAATTTTTATCCAATTTTACATTCTTAAAAACGTTTGGTATATGTTTTACAGCTAACCTTTTACTTCATAAAATTCATTGTCATCATCATGAACAGAAAACAAACTATTGCTCAGTAGTATTGACATCAAAGATAACATTGGAGTAACAGCACTGGCTTCTTGTGTTGAAAGATCTATTCCACAACATATTAGATCTAACAAAGGGGTTTCTTTCCTGTTTGAAAACAAAAAAACAAAATTTAAAAAAATTTACAGAAAAAACGAAGAAACATCAGATTTAGATTAAAATTTCACATGTACATGTAAGCAAGTAGTAACACATCTTCTAGAATGTATGTCAAAATAGAATTTTATGCAAACAAATTACCACTCTGGTTGTCTTTTGCTTTTAAGTAATAAATTTGGGTCCTATCACAAGTACACAACTGAAGAGCACAAATACATCTTATTAGGCCATGCAAGGCTTAAGCACAAAAGAAGCTTTCATGAAAAATATTCTGAGAAAGAGAATTCAGTTCACCATTTAAACAGATCATTACACTGCTTTAACATTTCAACTTACCCTGTATTAGTAAACACTGTGACTGACTGTACATAGGTCCAGAGTTCTTTTACAATTGTTTGTTTTGGTGCCAGTGTGTGTAAAAGCCTAGTATATAAAGAAAACAACAGGAAAATTACACTAGTTGCATGCTGACAAATGCATTGAATAAAGTCTATGATATGTAACTGAAAACAAAACCACACTAATTTATAACAAATTCCCATTCTTTGTTAGCAAGCTACAGTGTGTAATTCTTCACATACATTAAGTGGCCTGCAATACCAGGGGTTGTCTTTGGTTTTATAGCATGTTTGAGTCTGAATACTGATATTCTTCCATGACCCTGACAAGAAGCTCCCTGTAGCTTACTCTCCTATTCTCTAGAATCTTTCCTACAGTTCACTGGCACACATTCCTACCCCCTAATGGAGATTGGTACTATCAAAAGATTTGTACTCAGACCAATAACACAATATAATGATACACCTGGGGCTTGAATGTTGAGCCTGTTATGCCCACCTTGATGCCACAACATCTCCAACAATATTCATTAGAAGCTAAAAGTTTTGTTGACTTTTATCTCAAACTACAGACCTTGCCCTGTGTCTCGGCAGTCTTCCCAAGAAATGAAAAATACTACAAAGTGCTCTGATAACTTCTTTCTCATAATCCTTTTTTTTGTGTCTAGCAACAAATGAAAATATCAAATCATTATTTAGTTATTTTTTAAAGCTTTCATCACCTCTTTAAATTGAAAATTTTGAAATTGAAAACTTTCTTGTGGAAAAAAACAGGTTAAAATGACTTCATTACATTGGCATACCTTGCAAACAGTGATTCCAAAGTCTTAACATGATCATCAGAATTAAGGATATCCAAACATTTTTCTTTAAGGTCTTCTAAAGATAACTGTGACATACAACAACATTAATTCCATCTTTTTAAATTAACAGTCAGTAAATGCAAAGAGCAAAAGAGTTAGTAAAAACAGGTCAAATCCAGAGTAGTACCCCATTTATATTGCATAGAAATGCAATTAGGAACTTTTACTTGCCTGTGAGGAATCTGTCTCCATTTCAGAATTTCTGTCACTTTCATCATCTGACCCCCTAGAAACTGGAAAATTCAAAGACGAAACATGTAATTACATGCAAGCCATATTATTTGAATGCAACATATAGCTCTGGATGAATGATCTGTTTTTCTAGAACAATACACAACTGTAATAAAATTTCTTGTTTGAGCAAATTAGCAATATTGTTTTTCCAAACCCCAATGGGGTTATCAAATTAAAATTAAAGGGAAATATTGAATGAATTCTAACAGTTTTTGTCAATTGATGTTGCAGTGAAAGTTGTTTACCTGGATGAGGGAGCTGTACTATCAGGATCTCTAAGACTTGAATGTAGCATTTCACTAAAGACAAAGCTGAAGTTGATCCTGGAGACAGAACAACAAATGGTTGGATAAATCATACTTTAAAACTATACATTTATGCAGGTTTTATCACTGAACACAGTAAACAGTCAGGTGAACAAACCTAAATGTGTTTTAACAAATGCCAATACTCCATACAGTAGCCAAGGTGTGGGGGCAATCTTGCTGTTGGTCCCCCCTGATTCATCAGCCTTTGTCAATAATTTCAGGAGGGTCTCTAATAATTGACTAAAACAGAATCTTGCAGATTGGTCTGCTATTGATGGTAGCAAAAAGTAGACGATCTGCTTCGTCATTTCAGGACAAAGAATGTCAGAAATGAATGCTGAAAATACTGCATGCCTGAAAAAAAAAATGTAGAAATTCATCAACTTTTGTTTGGCTGTTCTTCCCTTGAAATTTCTTTAAGATAAAAACATTTATTGATTTAATTCATTTTTATGAGTCAGAGTAATTCAGTTTTTATTCAGAGCTTAAAGTTTTTCAAACCAGTTAAACTCTCTTTTTCTTTTCTCTAGTATTCATTAAAACAAATGACGATAAAAATCAATTAAGTTTTAAAATTCTTAAGATAAGAAATAATTGAACCACAGCAGATAAACTTTTAATTGTGTGATCGATACAAAGATCTACGTTAACTCAATAGCATTTGTATAACATTATTTTTTTGCAAACTTGCTAACTTTAATATTTTCCCAAATAAATGCAGGAAACCAGTAGCAAGATTAAAATCAATTTGAAGAAGCTGGGTAGTTCTCAGTTGGAGACAGGAAGGAGAGAAAAAGAGTATAGAAATGCATAGGAGGAAAATATAATTTACCTATCATTTACAGTAAATGCAGATTCTTCTCCACTACCGGACTGGCTGCTGAAGTAAAGTGGGTTCATCACTAGGTCTCTGATAGCAGCAGCCATTGGAGTAGGGGAGACAGTAGATGGCTCTAAGCTGGATGGAACTCTGGCATTCAGCAGAACACGCAAATATCTAAAATATCCTGGTAATGGAGTACATGAAATGTAACAATATTTAGAAAGGATCTTCAACAGACTACACAAATTAATGTAGTTATGCATACATTCATGTACACAAATACATGTACAAACTGACACACACAGAGAAAATAATTTAATAATGTTAACCCTTTAACTCCCATGAGTGACCAGGACATACATACAAAATGTAATTTCTCCTGGTTAAATTCAAAACTCAAGCAGACAAGTGATGAGAACAAAGAAAAATATCAATAAGGGGATTATCGGTTGATGCAATACCAAGCTCTCTGAAATGAAATCATAGGAATTGTATGGCAGATAGTAAGGAGAATTACTAATGAAATCATGGGAGTGAAAAGGTTAAGCAAGTTATTCAATCATAAATAAACTCTATCTAAACATGAAATTAAACATGTGCTGCACATGCAAAAAAAGGTGAATCTCAGAAAGTCAACATAGAAGTGATTTTTAGATAATATCCCACTCATGACAAATAAATGATACCCTTCAGGCCCTGGTTGGTTGACGCATGGATAATGCCAACCACTGGATAAATCTCTATCCAGTGAATAGCACAGTATGTTTTGTTAACACTTATCCCCCCATTGGATAGTGCTATCTGGCCTCTATACAACTGGACCCAACTCAATAATAGTAAAGAACTGTATGAAAATAGGTCCTGAGATAAAAGACCCCATCTAACAGGGGGTACACAGTCAGTGAGAAAATGCTGAGGGTTATAGTTACCATTTCTCACAAGGTAAACTGTCACCATTGCAGCATCTTTTCTACCTCTGGCAGGATCAATAGGATTATAGTATGATTTATCAGAGGTGAAGACTTCCAACATCTGCAGCTGAATGGCAACAGGTTTAGAATCTCTGATTGATGTCTCTAATGATCTGTGGAGATAATTTTCATCATTTCTCTGAATTTCCTCTGCAGTGCAAATATTATTTAGAAGGACCAATGTAAGTCTTATACTAAGCAAGCCCAGTCATTTCTTTATTATACAACCTCCATGATAATGACCCTCTCTTAAGACTCAAAAACAACCAACATCCATTGCTTATTTCTATTACCTTTTATTTTTCATGGAATCAAATTATAAACAATAGTAGGTTGCTGCTTTTGAAACGTCAATGTATACAGCGTATCACACAGCATCTACTAAAGTTTTTATTGGAACTTGAAGGGAAAGTTTCAGCTAAACCAGCTAAAAAACCTCCATGTTCATGTATAATGACAGTTGAGTTTGTAAATGGTTTGTGCATTTGATTTGTACCAAAAAATCACCTTACTTCTCAAAGTTAAGCCTAAAATTAATTTAATTGGTCAGCTGGCACACTGAAAAAGAGATGGAGAAAGGGAATTAAAGGAAAAGATATGGACATTTTACCTGCCACAGATCAAGAGAAGGCATTTGATCTGATGAAGCCAAATTTGATGATCACTTGTTTGTAACTTTTGCACAGTGTTTCTATTCTCTAACAGAAACTGGCACATCCAAATCTAAAGGAGAAAAAAGAAAATGATTACATTGCTTATGACTGGTGTCATTTAACTATCCATTGCAAGATGTCATAAGTAGTTCTCTTAACTGTTTGTTATACATTTCTTCTAATGTCATTTTTGAGAATTTTGTATTGAATCAACTAATAATCTCCCAATTGATATTCATCATCATTCTTAACACTTTTCTGACTGATATTCTATTGGTATTGTTATGAGAAATGCTGTCTTGGTCACTCATGGGTACTAAAGAGTTAATTCAGTTTTCAAGAGCATGGCTAGATATGTCTAGATCTACTACAATTCATAACGTTAATTGTAACAAATTGAGTTACATGCATCAACTTTTTTTTACCAGTCTCTGTGTATCCTTGGAGTCAGAATAAAAGAAAAGAAGCTTTCTTAGCATATTTCTAATGGCATCTGCTGTTGGAGTATCTTTGGATCCTTCTAATGAGCTGATTGCCTCATCAAATGAAATTCTCTGAAGCTCATACTGAAAGAAAAGAAAGGGATAAAAAACAGATATCACAGTCAATCATACTTCTACATGTGCACAGAAGATTACATTCTTTTGAGATCCTTGTTATCCTGCTTTAACTAAATATCACATATCAAATTATACTAGCTAACATAAACTTAGAACTGATTATAAGCCCTACCTGTTGACGTCGTACCCTCTTTTCACGGATGATAGATCGAACTGTGGTCACATCACGTTTAGTTTTGAGACGCAGATCCTAGGATCCAATAAACAGAAATACAATTATTATCTAAATCTCTTGTCTAAGACACTGCACATCTATAATCCTGAGAAAAAAAATCACCAAATACCCTTATACTTTACCTCTCTTTTCTTTCTTTCTGCTCGAACTCTTTGAAGTAAGGAGGACCTTCCTTCCTACATGTATAACAATATTAAAACTTTTAAGGATATAGCCCCCTATTGTCAAAATGGTGTCTTAGCAGCAGTACTGATGATCAAACTATAAATTGTTTGTTAGATCTATCATGATTAATTCCCCAAATTAACAAATAAACTTGCCGATACTTGATTAGCAGCTTGCTTTTGATACAAGTAGCTGTTTATTAAGTGCTTACCCAACTCTAATTGAAAAGGGGCCTGTTGTTGTCTTCACTGGTCTCTTATCCTTCGGTATTCACATTCCAGAACATATCCATTGCAGGTAGCAACGTTAAAAAGTAACCAAAAGATGTACTTGTACCACTTTCACAACTGCCTTCCAATAGTATAGCGAAAAGTGGTCAGCTCTTTTCACCACCCCCCCCTCCATGTTTGCTACATGCACATCTGAGACTCACTGTTTTTGGATGTCAATGTTTCTACCTCTTTTCCTATGTTTTACATTCCGTGCAGGCTCTTCTAGGGGAAACGACTGACAACAAAAAGGCCACATCTGCTTGGCCTGCCATTTTGTGAATAAAAGGGTTCCTCTTTGCTCCATAATTGTTGGTCCAGGCTTGTGGAGTTTATACTTGGCACAAGCCAGCAGCCCTTTGCGAGTGCATCTTACTGTTGCACAGGTGACCGATCATTTTGCCAATGAGTAGTTTCACCAACAGTAGTTTTGCAAACATCACTAATAGTTTCACAAACATGTAGAAGTCAGTTTGAATAAGTTCAGAAGATCATAATCATTATAAACATTTACATGTGTACCTGGGTTTAACTATACGATTCAGAATACTACATCACTGACACATTATATGAATAAACTATTGGATGTGAAATCTTACAGCTTATTTCTCGCTAAAGTATATTTCATAATCAAATGGACAGTTTTTATCCCGTGTCTTGGTGGTTGTGGACCTTCCTTCAAAGAGCAAAGCTTCCTGATAAGACACAACCAAAGGAAGACTTGTTTCATACTGGTAGATTGATTTGCGGATTACAGAAGCTGTACATGCAACACATAAACACTGCCATTGGGTGAAATAAACTACAAGACTGTATGACTTAAGCTAGAGAGTTAGCTTGTATGCTCAAACATTGACATCTCAAATCTACAAAGTGTGTGAACTGACTTCTACACATGTAAATGTTTATAAAGTTTGCAAATTGACTTCAACACGTTTGCGAAACGACCGTTGGCGAAACAACTCGTTGGCGAAACGACCGACATTGCACAAGCCTACGTATCTTGCGCAAGCAAATGATCGAACAGGACAGGGCTCGGAAAGGAATTATTGAAGAAAACTCGACGTTTTTTTAATGACAAAGGGACGGCTAATGTCCATAATACCATCGTATCCCAGCCCGTGACGCCTTTGAATTTCTCTTTCGCGACTTAAATAAACAGAGAAGTTGACGACATAACCGTTAGAAGAATCTGCTGCCATCCACACTTTAATTCCATATTTTGTCGGCTTAGCCGGTAAGTATTGGCGAAATGATAGCTCACCTTTAAACCCTATAATTCCACGTCAACCGAAAGGTTTTTCGTGGGCAAATAACAACGTTGAACATTTCTTAAAACGGCGTTCAAAGCAGGACGGAATTTGTACAGACGGTCGAAATTTACATCGCGCGCGGGTTCCCGACTCGAGTCATTTAGAAGCAAAAATTGGCTAATTTCTTCGAATCGGTTCTTAGGTATGACTCTCTTTATTCCTTCATTAAAAATGTCTGTCGATCAGTAGTCAGGGACCATGGGAAGAATATTCATCCCCATGATAACGCACATTCCAAAGTAAGCTTTCACTTCGGGTTTGCAAACATCGCGCCATCTTCCAAGACGTTGCTCGTTGTCGGCTACCTTTTGGCGAGCATAGTAGTTTGTCTTTTCCACGATTTTCTCAAAAAGATCCTCGTCAAACATAAAACTGAAAAAATCATCAGCTTTGGGGTTGACTCCCACGTCGACAACGATTCTTGATCGTGCTGAAAATTCGTCAACAACGATGTTACTGAGGTCAGCTTTCCATGGCTGTTCTTCCTCATCGTCGCTGTCAGAGGCTCCTTCATTGACACTTTCACCGCTCGCTTCTTCATGGTTTTCCTCGCCATCCTCATCAATACCCGAAAATTCAATATCAGAACTATCTACCTCAATATCTTCGGTGCCTTCTTTATCTGAATCGCAGAAAATCGCCCTGTATTCGTCGAAACTTATTTTTAAAGGACCTACGCGCCTCGCCATTTGGAGCTGAGAAAGCAAATAGCCACCACGAAGGAAGTTTATTTGCTTTATCGACTCCAAGTTGATAATAAACTAAGTGGTTTTACACGCTCACGGACGACATTGCTCAGTGGTCTCCTTCCCAGAAACTGATCATCACTGTCGCCACGTTTGTGCTCGCGCTGCAAGAACATATTAGCATCCGTCTATCCCATCCTCGGGAAGCATATTTTATGCGCAGTAAAGACCCAGTAACAATAGGCAGATAGCCACAAGACATATATTCTTTGATGGGGGAGGGGAGAGAAGGGAAAAACGTCGCCTGTCGTACGTAAATATCGGATAACCGGTTTTAGCCGGTTAAACGTAAAAACTTACAGTACATGCGAAACCAGCTGAGGATGAGCGATGACGAACTAAAGAATAATATTCCTTGATCTTTAAAAATTTTCTAATAACTATTATATCTCTTTCCGCGGAAAAAAGACTTAAGAGAAATTCAGTAACAGAGCAGAGTGATTCCATCACAATTCACGTTTACAATTTTTTGCTTATAAAGTCTCTTAAGAAATGACATTTCTGCATGGTAAGTACTTGCAATAAGAAAACAACAACTTTAATTTAACAATGGGAAGTTACCTTTTTACTTGCACCTCCGAGTGAAACAGCCCTCCTACTTTTGTACTGTCCATCAAAAGAAAACATCGTATCTGGGATTTTAAAAAATATCTGCAGATAACGGATGACGAAATTTTCCAGGAGTCCGTGAAATACGAACATAGCACTTCAACTGTGGTTCGCACGTGTGACGGTGTACTTCGTGGGATGGCAGGTAAACCAATCGGCGACGTAGAAGTAACTGAAAAGACTGGGCCTAGTCACACGAAGGTAATTTAGTGTTAACAACTGGGTTGAAAACGTAAATTAGCCACCGTAAAGGGTAAAATAGTCCCAAAGGTAATCTATTGTTTGCACTATTGTTTTCTTCTAATAAAGGACTGTATGAATAAATTAATGAAGTATGGGGCTGTGCGGAAACTTTGCCGAGAAGACAACTGTTGAATATCACTATTTATTGTTTTTTTAGAGGGCACGCTAACGAATCTTGCAATCTGATTGGTTCTTTACCCGGTCAGTATTTTCCTATCTCTGCCCACGGGCCACGATAACGCTTTCGTGAGTCGCCGAGTACATCCCAACTTTCGTTGTCATTTTTCATAAATATAACTCGTTCTCCGGCTGGGCAGTATTTTTAAGCAAACACGTCGGTCACTACCTCAAGCCGATAAATAACTTATGAATCCTCCCTTTTCTCTCTATCAAATCACTTTGGTTGACAGAAAAATATTGGTTTCAGAATTAATTTGTATAAACAATAGTGTCATTACGTTGATTGACAAGCGGCCTAGAACCGTCTGCAATTAATTTTAATCGTTCACAAAAAAGTACCCAGAAAGTTGAAACGTGAGGTATTTGGTTACAGTTAAACTGAACGATGGAACTTTCATTCATTTAAAATCTGAATTTTCTCGAGCAATTTGTTCATAGTAAAAAAAAGCGAGCGAAGTTTTAATTTAAGTTCTACAACAAATATGCGCTCCTGGTGAGTCTTTCCAATTCCGTTCAATTTGGACATTTGTACCTTAAATTACACAACAGAAATTGAAGGAATTGAGAAAAGGCTGAATTAAATTCCCTTGTGTCTCGTTGGAATGTGCCGTTCGAATTTAGTTTTTGTGAAGGAAAGATCAGAGTTAAACACGCCATTACAGCAAACAAACGAGCAAACTCTCACAACTTCAAAATAAAAAATTGAATTTACTCACAATTACTTTCCTCGCCGTTTACTTAATGAACAGAGGTAAATCTTCGTACATGAATGAATGGTCGATGAGAGTAAATAATACTTTCCGTTAGATCATTTACTGATTTTTAAGAAAACATTGTCGTGACAGTCCTTGCCAAACTAGTTCTGTTGGTTTTCAAATGTTCCTACGATTTTTTTTTCTTGCGCGCTCTCTAATTGACAGGTGTCATATTGTGACAGATACTTGTAAAAATAATGTTTCAAAGTTTGTTTGGAAGCCTTTTAAATCACCTTTCTCGTTACGGAAATGAAAATGTTTCGCTGAGGCATCTCTCTTAAATTTGCATCACCTCTATTTTAACTATCATTTACTCACTCAAAAATTGTTCAGTTTATGGAAGATCTTGCCGTATTTACGGCCATAAGTCATTCGGGTTCTTTCGGAAAGAATTTCGTCAAGTTTAAAAACAATAAATATGTTATTTACCGGCTAAGGGTCGGTCCGTATGGTGGAAAACTGTGACCTCGGTCTTGAAAATATTTTCAAGACCTCGGTCACAGTTTTTCACCATACGAACCTCCCAGCCGGCAAATAACATATATTTACCGTTCTTCTCCTGACGGGCTTTTGGTAGGTGGTCTGTGTGGCAAAAGTTTTATCGGCGCTTCTCCGACAACTTGTGCACCACCGCGTTCCTGGTCGATAACTTTCTATACTTCTTCCAGCCTCGTCAAAAACTTTGTACAGTCTCGTGGGGATGGATGTCTTACTTAGTGTGGAAGAATGGGAAGGCAGCGGGCACGAGCACATATTGTTCCTTTTTCGTAATTGCATGTAGTGTAATTCACATACAAAATTTCCTCGTTCGACCTCCGCCACTCGAGCCATTTCAGCATTTAAGGCAATTATCCTTCCTCGACAACTAGAGCTATGGCGTGTTTTTTTTCTCAGACAACAAACCTTTTCGACAGGCGGTTTGCCTATTGAGGAGGCGATTGAAACAAGTGCCATAACAATAACACGGGCTACGAAGCTCATTGCCATGTTACGACCGCTCCACTTCGATACTAAAATTCACACCTGTGCCCTGAATAATTTTTTTGTGGGAAAAGATATGTTGTAGAGCAGGTTCGAAAGAAACTGTTCAGGCTAGGGCTTATCCCCGCGAAATATAAACAAACAATATGAATTGTAAAAATGCCGCCATATCCCCGCTATAGTGTTACTATGGAAATTTTGTCATTCCCATTCCTTTTCGCGCGTAAATTTGTCTCACGCGTTTCAAGCATGCGCACTCATTTTGCCGCTGTGCCGAGCAGAGGGAGCATTCAGAAGGCGATACGGTATTTTTAACCAGTCCCTTTTTCGGTTGAAAACATCAAGTTTTCTTCGATAATTTCTTTTCGAGCCCTGTCCTGTTCGATCATTTGCTTGTGCAAGACACGTATGCTTGTCCAACAGTAAGATGTAATCGTAAAGGGCGGCCGGCTTGTGCTGGATAAAGAAGGACGAAGGATAAAGGATAAACTTCGCAAGCCAGGACAAACAATTACGCGGCAAAGAGGAACCCTTTTATTTACAAAATGGCACGACAAGCAGATGTGGCCTTTTTGTCGTCAAACGTTTCTCCTAGGAAAGCCTTCGCGGACCGTACAACGTAGGAAAAGAGGCAAAAACTTCGACATCCAAAAATCGCGAGTCTCGGATGTGTAGATAGAGCTGACCAATTTCGATCCTATTGTACCATTGGAAGACAGTCGCGAAAGTGGTACAGGTACATCTTTTGGTTCCTTTTAATGTTGCTGCTTGCAATGGATATATTCTGGAATGTGAATACCGAAGGATAAGAAGCCAGCGAAAACGACAACAGGCCCCTTGTCGGTTAGAGTTGAGTAAGCGCTTGATGCATGGCTACTCATATCGAAAGCGAGCTGCGAATTAAGTATCGGCATTTTTGTTTGTTCGGGAATTAGTCATGATAGATCTAACAACCAATCAATAATTTGATCATCAGTACTGCTGGTTAGACACCATTTTGACAGTTGGGCGCTTAATTCCTAACGGTTTTACTATCGCTTGCTATACATGTAGGAAGAAAGGAACTCTTTACTTCAAAGAACTAAAGCAGAAAGAAAGGAGAGGTAAAATATAAGGATATTTGGCGATTTTTTTTTTCTGAGACAAGATATTTAGATAATAATTTTATTTCTGTTGATTGGATCCAAGGATCTGCATCGCAAAACTGCACGTGATGTGACCACAATTCAATCTACAACGTCAACAGGTAGGGCTTATAATCAGTTCTAAGTTTATTCTAACTAGTATAATATGATGTGATATTTAGTTGAAGCAGGATAACAAGGATCTCATAAGAATGTAATCTTCTGTGCACATGTAGAAGTATGATTGACTGTGATATCTGTTTTTTATCCCTTTCTTTTCTTTCAGTATGAGCTTCAGAGAATTTCATTTGATGAGGCAATCAGCTCATTAAAAGGATCCAAAGATACCCTAACAGCAGATGCCATTAGAAATATGCTAAGAAAGCTTCTTTTCTTTTATTCTGAGTCCAAGGACAAACTACAGTTACTTTGTAATTTAACGTCCTTCTTCAATGACCAACTAAAAACATTATATACTTACTTGAAATGCAGTTTTTCTCTGAAACCCTCTCTCCTTTCCATTTTGGTAAGTTTCCCCGCCCCCTCCACCAGAAAAAAGAAATTAAAAATACCTTGATACATGACGATCATTCCCCCACAGCTACGAAAAGGTGAACATTTTTTTTTTCTTTCGTTTGCCTTTTTAACCTTAGCTCATCGTTTTCCGAGAATCGACATATGGGGAGATTTTTGGCTTAGTCATCGTGTTGTGCATGCAAAAGATGTTAACATCGAAGACCAAACCAAACATATAATTGCAATAATTTTTAACTCTAACAAAGATGCTTAACGGACATGCCCCTACTCTAATATACTCTGAGTGTACATTGTGATTGATGAGAAGTTATTTTAGAGGTAAATTATTTATTTCCTCCAGGACACATTAAATGGCCGTTCAATGTCTTGGGCAGTAGAAGAAGTTGTTCCTGGTTTCTGACTTTTTTTCAATCCACATTTCCAGGTAAACATATACATTAGAGCGAAGTTACTCAAAATTTCCCGAGATCTAGTACAATTTACCTTTTTCTTCTTAAATGAAAATTAAAAAAGTAACACTAAGTTTTTCGCTTCCTATTCGAAAAATTGTAAAAGCTTTTTATCGCTATAACTGTAATTTACTGCCAGCGAAAAAAGCAACAACTATTTAATAGCAATTTTTTTACATTCTTCTGTATCAGACCTTTTCTTATCTTCTTTAAAAGGCTCATAAATTCTCCTTTCAGGAAATAACCAAGACCCATCAACGAAGAATTGGAAGTGATCTTTGGGTTTTCGGGTGATGTGAATTATGGAGTTGTGCAGTTTGAGTAAGGTTATAATAAGATTAAGAGACATGCAGAGAAAAAGGAGTAAATTGACTTCACCGACCGAATTAGAGGGAAGTAAACAATATATTATAAAGAAATGTATTCATTATATCTCTCAGTTGGTATGGGCGCTATGATTGGTCAATTTCATGGCCTCTATTTCACTGCACGTCAGCTGAATTCATCATTTTGATTCACTTGGAATCTTCCTTCTCTATTTAAACCCATAGATGTAATACATTTCTTACCAACCTCGTTTACGGACCTTGCAAACTCAGTTATGTGTTGATTAAACTTGAATTTGTTTGATTTGTACCAATTTTAAAAAAAATATGAGTTATTTCAAAGATAGTTTTATCAACATTTTAAAAGTTAGGCACATAGTAACGTAACGTTTCGTTTCAATAATATCAGGGAGGGAAGGGGAGGGACGTTTGTCTGTGACTTGTAAGATTTCTCTGAGGGAAGGAAAGAGCAAGTGGCAAAAGTGAACTATAGATTTAAGTTTTAAAAATGCATCTGCAGAAGAGATTTAATCCTCAACCCACAGAATACTTGCATGGAGCCAGCCTGGATTTTTCTATAACAGTAAGAGTCACTTTGTCAAAATTGTTATAGACTCCAAAACACACTATGATAATTATGCAAAATGTTAAAGGTTTAGAGTTTTAATGTCAGGCGCCGTTACTCGTCAAATCTGACTCTGGTTCGAAGATGGCCATGTTACTGAATGCCATGGAAATGTCACGTTCAATGATTCCTGATGACGAGCCTAGGTTCAAAATTTTGCGTACAGCGGAAACACTAGTCATTAAAATTAAGTCTAATGTTGCAGCGAATGAGCTCAGAGATAGTTGTAATGACTGCTATTACGTGTAACTAAAGATATGATAAGATTCTCAACTTGCACAGATGCTGATACGCATAATTCACCAGATAAAGAATACAAGTGACAGATGTTATTTCCAATGTTTTATGAGCTGGAACTGTCTCAATTTGCGCACGATTGATTACTGAGAAGTTTTGGATTATGCTTTTTTGATAACATAATTGTAGTTAAACAAGAGTTGGTGTTGCTCATCTATGGCGGTTACATTTTGAACAATGTTGCTCTCTATATTAGTTTCCTTCGCAGTTGTTTTGAGGAAACTCGTTGCTCTACTCTGCACAGACGCCTGCTTTCCAATCTTAATTCAAGTTACTAACCGCGAAGGCACTCTAAAGAATTACCAAATCAAATGAACTGCAATGAAAGAAGGCATCACATATCGTTTTTATCTTTTTCAAAATCTATTTTTGTATATCTCAGGTTGTGAAATTTACTAGGCTTAATGACCGAAACGTAATTTGCGCTAAGGCAAGCGGATGTTTGTGTGGGGAAGAAAAGCGTCTTGCAAACTGCCTCGGAAGCTGACGTTATGTTTTCCCTACGAGGGATGGGGAGGTGCCCTAACTGTGGCTTGGGGGAGGAGGAGAGTGGGAAGTGGTTGTACTGCACAGATCTTCAAACACTGCACCTGTTTAAGAATAAATCCATTTAATTTGCACCTAGTGCAAGAGGATAAGTTGTTATATTGGGCGGCATAAACCCGTAAAGGCCAAATAACAGTATGCATTACCCCTGAGGATGAATTTTGTATATATATTTCAAGTAATTTGCGTAAATTTTCTAAAAAAGATGTGTTTTGAATAAACAAGCAGCTCGTGTTGAAATGTTAAAGCTATCAGCTAGGCGCTGCTGTCAGCTTCAATTCAATTTTAAAAAAATAAGCATATTAATTTAAAAGCACGTTTCATAAGGTAGTAATAGATAAATTGGCCCTAACTACCGTCATTGAAGGGATGGGAGGGAAAAAAAGTGTTGGTGTTGAAATCTATCGTTGATTTCATTACATTATGTGCAAGACAGAAGAAAGAAGGGATAAAAAAATGTTGTTATGAGAGTCTTTTTAAGAAACAATAGTTTGACTTTCTGGTTGATAAATGCACTCTTTGACGCGGAAACAATTTTATCTTGTGCAAAAGCCCGACTACAAGCGCTATTTAAATGAAAGTGTCCATGCATGAGGTAGAGTATATAAAAAAATAGTACCAATTACTTTTTTTTATGGTTTGAATGTAGTGATGGATGTGTAAAAACGGAGTGAGGAATTGTGAAATAAAATTCTTAGTATTGTGCTCAACTCATGTTTTGATTGATCCGTTACATTAGCGCTTTTCGACCGACTCATCAACAACATGATTCATTGTTGACTGATCGATCGATTGGTTGATTGATTAGCTGATTGATTGGTTGATTGACTAATTGATTGGTTGATAGATCGATCGATAGATTGATTGATGGACTGATAAACTGATTGATAAATCGAACGATTGGTGGATCATTTCGTGGTGTAGTCAATTGACTAATTGATTGTTGATGGGTTGTGTGTATCAAAGGTATTTAAAATACATACAGGAAGGAAAAAATTACAACATACCTTCGCCTCTTCTCTTCTGTCTTTTCTATTGCAGACCCTCAGGCTGATTGTTCCCGAGTAATCATCCTTTGCTTTCAAAAGTTTTTCTTAACTTTGTCACAAGGCGAAGCTCGTCGATTCCTTATGAATCTCCAGAGCCAGAGTCACACCAACTTGCTTCTTTTTTTCCACACGACATCAAATGGACCGCTAATTTGCTACCTACCAGTACATTCTTGACACTCGTGTATATTAAAGACTTTTTCCCAATCCTCTCAACGCAGTTTCTCTCCAAGATACCATCACACGATGAGAAAACTTCTCAACGTCTATACACAGGCTTAGAAGTCTATGATTGTCTGATGATTAATCCATTGACAAAACTGTTACCGAAATCTCTGAATTCAAAACCCAGTCGGCACGTTACTGCGTTGCACTCTCTTCTGTCTCTTCAACTACGCGAGTTTATTTGCACAGTTTTCTGCTCATTATTTCAACTTATTTTACAGTTGCACCTTGAAAATAAAGGCAATGTTTTGGAAACCATAACGGATTTTTAACTATTCGTCTGAGAGAAAGATTTTTCATTCTGATTATCATGCACGCCAAATTGCACGGATCGATTGCGAAGTTCCACGAACGTGGTTGCCACCCATCCAGCAAATTTCACATTCATAGTTCTTTCGGTGAGCAAACAACTTTTCTACATTGTGAATGTGGTTTGTGGCCAGGCAACTCCACCTCACTTCGCAAGTCTTTCAACTTCTGCTGGTTAGTTGTCTTCAATTAGTTCACTACACAGGGCGTCGCATCTCCCGTCGCGCTTCGGTCTGTCTGATCCAATTTGTGATTGTCAACAATCTGCGCACAAAAATAACACTTTTCGGCTGTTAAACTTTCGTTCACTATGATCTTCAGTGTTTCCTCGACATGCTTTCAAACAATGGTAGAATTCCAATCTTTCTTAGGTCAAAAAATTCCGTGTTTTGCAAATTGTTAAGCGTAAGTGAACGATTCTTGCTCAGAAAAACACACGTTTTGTGACAAAACAATCAACGAAAAGCGCGCGGGCAAAAAAACGGCCAATGGGATTTAAGCAGGAACCATTGCGTCACTTGCGCCCGCAGTTTGCCTCATAGCAAACACTTTGCAACTTTTTGCAAACTTGTCAGATAGAAAACTAATGCAGAACCACATTGCAGTTGATTTCGTTTTAAAAGAAGTAAGCTAACTTTGACACGGAGGTAACTGTTAAAAGGAAATTTTTCACTGCGTTGTAAACTTAACCTGGACTAAAACTCTGACCTATTGATTAGCAAATCTTTGATAGTAGGACGCATTTTTATTTCAATATTGAGATGCTATCGAAAAAGTTACAACTTACAACTTTATGTGCAAACCCTAAAAATATCAAAACATTGTTTAGTATCCAAAAAGGGACCACCAATCATCAATAGTAGATAATACAATATTTAACATAAATGTTTCTACCTAACATACCTAATAAAGCCCAGAAATATCATATAAATAGACATGTGTAGGTCTTGCGCGCAAATGTTTGTCTCTGGCATTGGTGCAAAATACAAGAACTGCAACTACACTAACTTTTCATTGTTTACAAACTTACAATTTTTTTTTGACAAGCTCTTTTTTTTCTGTTTTTTCTCTTTCAAAATGTTGCCTCTAAATTACAGAGAGTACAGGTACTTTATTCTAAAAACAACCTCAGTGGTCCATAACATATGCAATATGGAGGTATTGTCAAATAAATAATATATTTTAGCAACCATCTAAAAATTGTGGATTATCTCAAAATCCTTCTTACGATGATTCTAAGGTGACTCAAAGATTTCTTTTAAATCACAGCCTAAATGGAACTCTTCTCTCAGCTTTAAGATACTTTGCAATATTAGGTCTGCCAGCAAAATACTCATAAAATGCCTTAAGCTTTGGAAAATTTTCCAAAACATCTATTGTAGGTGCTTCATCATCTCCAAAGTTAAGTCTTCCAAACTCAACATAAGTATCTAGGAGATCAAACATGACATAGTCCACCCACGTCATTCGATTGCTCGCAAAGAACGATCCATCAGCATCAGTGCTGTTGTCTTCAACAGGGGCAAGCTTTTCAAAATATGACAACCAAGTGTACGCAACTGATTGGATGTGATCATCCCGTAACTTGGCAGAGAATTCTGGATTATAGAGGACTGGGCCAAGCTTTGCTCTCAAATCCTCTGAAACACAAGAAATCAAATTAGTAATGTAATATATTCTGATAATGGAGTCAATGGTGATGATAATAATAATTTACATTACAGTAGAGATTGGTATCAACCTTTTAACCCCTAAGAGTCACCAGTACCTAATTTCTCCCTATAATATCATCCCTGAATCACACATTAAGGAAATGAGAATAAAGGAAATGATCACCAATGAAAGCTTTTGATCAGTAAACAAATTCTCCTTGTAAGCACCTTAAGAAATGTATACAGAACAGTATGGAGAATGTGCATACTGACTTGGGTGTAAAGGGTGAAAGCAAATAAAGTAATGAGAGTAAACACTAAAAAAATACAACCCTGAGAAATAATGTTAACCCTTTAACTCCCATGAGTGACCAAGACAGAAATTCTCCTTACAATATCAATACAATGTCAAGCAGAAAATTGATGAGAATAAAGAAAATGTCAGTTAAGGGATCATAACTTGATCCAACACCAAATTTTCCAAACTGACATTACAAGAACTGTATGACAGACAGTTAGGAGAATTACCGATGAGATCTTGGGAGTTAAAGGGTTAATTAAGAAAGTGCAAACTTTCTCTAGCATCTCTCTGCTGTCTAGCAAAGAGAGTTCAAAACGTTAAAGTTATCATCTTAAAGATTAATACTATCTTCACCCTTTTAAACTTTCAAATGATAATTTGAAAATGATAATAATAGCAATATTTTTAAATCTCTCTGCAGTTTAAGGTATCTTGGCCCATGCTTCATTAATTGTTTGGCTTTTACTTGGGGCAGAAGAGCTCAGATTACATCATCACAATGAAATGTGCTGCACGTAACATGAATCACCTTAGAGTAACCTTGAAACGTGAGAATGTGTGAAGTATGATCAGCTAAATACTCAAATGGATCTTAACTCAATACTCTGGAAATTTGGAAATATACAGATGAATCTTTACCTAACTCACATTTATCTTAACTTGTTAGTCCGGAAATGTGGAAATGTGAAAATCTGGAAATATGCCTTCCTCAGTTCACAAATGCTTCCATAAGTTCATCAGTATATAACTGAAAAGGTGGCACAAAGTTTTTTTTTCTTGATTTCCTCTCATTCTTTACATTTCCTAATTCCAAATCAATACTTTTCTACATAAAAAATCCCAGAGTTTATCACCTCAAGGGAATTAGGACATTATGTGCAAATTACCTGCACCAAACACCAGGGTTTCACAAATATGAATGTCTGAACAGTCACAATCAAGACCCACTGATCGGCCAATATGATGCATAATTACTGAAATATATGAAACAAATACAAACAACATTATTGGCAATTTACTAAGCTTTCCATTATCGTTGGTCTTATTTAACCCTTAAATCCCAATAGTGATTAACAAGAAACTTATTTTACCAGGAAATAAATGGCAGTTAGAGGGGCAAATTAACAATCAGATCTTAGGATTGTTTAACTGACTCACTATCAACTCAACCTTAATGTATATCAATTAACTAACTCTTCCTTTGAGAGTAGTGTACGGTTTAGTTGTCAAATATGAGAAAGTTGTCATGAGAATAAAAGAAATGATTGCCAACTCAAGAATCTCTTGATTGTTGAACAAATTCTCCTTAGAAAATGTATAGAGAACAGTGTAGAGAATATGCATATAATGATGTTAGGGTGTAAAGGGTTAAACTATTACAGGAAACTAAATGGACTAAAATTTCTCACCATAAAGAAACAACAGGTTGCAAACACACACCTTTACTCTGAACAAGTTGTAATCCCGTAGTAGTAGTAATAGCTGGAACTAGAGAAAAATAAACTGTTAATATTTCAGTTTACTTCTGACATATTTGCATATTTTGCATATAGTCATCTCAAGAAAATCTAGTAGGATAATATTAATTTTCTATGATGTAAATAGGGTATCTGAAAATACAAAAATGGAATTAATGAAATAGGTAACCATTTCATGAAAGTCTCAACTTCTTTTACAACTTTGACAAAATTGTTATTTCCAAGATCTCTGTATTTTTGCATTAAGAGAAAAAAAGGAAGGATTTCCAAAGAAACTACCAGCAAGTTTCAAACAAGCAACTTCTAATATTTTAACTTTGAGTCATGAATATTTCATGGTGAGTAAACACCTGTTTGACGCCTCGGCGAAATTTGATTGGCTAAAATCCTGCACAAAAAATCTACTGAGTAAATGAGGGAAAAAGTAGATGAAAAAATGAATCTAGAAAAGTTATTCTGAAAAATGTTGTAATATTTCCAGATTAAGCACTACGTTTTGTTTTATTATAATTGATTATTTCGGCTTTCAAACCTTTACAACTTGCGTGATTAAAAGTCTCAAAACATTATGTAAATGAAAGGTGTTTATAACATTTGAAGAAGGTCACCAAATAGAGATATTGCGCTAATATTTCAAGCATCTCTTCTCTCTTACCTTGACCAAAAGTAAACAGGCCTGTTTCTATTCCTTTCGCTTTAATTACCGGCCAATCCGCCTTAGAAAAATTAGTCTCTGAGTATTGTATTTCAGAACCTTCCATTATCAGTCGTATACCCTCGGCGCGTCCTCTAGTTCCAAAATAATGCAGCGTCACCTGGCCTATGCTTGCAATTGGAGAGCAGCCTCTCTTTCCATGAATAATCTGATTTATCTTGTTAAAAACGAACTGTGCTTTACCACTGTAGAAGATAGCAGCTATTAAAGCAATTAAGGCGAAAGTGAGTTGCAGGCTCCATCTTTCCGCCATTTTGGAATAAATTAAAAAGAGCTTCCTCGCGGAGTTTCGAAGGCTTGGTTACCGATTACCCACTTGCACAGTCACATGCGCGGCTGCATAGTTAAATAATGACAACATCTACTTGCGACTTCAGAAAATTTTCGTTTTCAGTGTAAACTGCGGCTATTTTTAAAATCCCTTTTACGATGTTTTCTTTTGATGGACAGTACAAAAGTAGGAAGGCTGTTTCACTCGGAGGTGCAAGTAAAAAGGTAACGTTCCCGTTGGTTTTATAGTTACAAGTAGTATATCATACAGAAATGTCATTTGTTAGTAGACTTTTGTCTATTACCACAAAATTGTAAAAGTGAATTGTGATGGAATCATTCTGCTCTGTTACCTAACTTTCCTACAGTCTTTATCGCTGAAAGAGCTCTAATAATTGTTAGCACGTTTTGACAGATCGAGCGGTATTGTATGGTGTAACATGTTGGAACACGTACAAAGACATTCTGTGATTCACTTTCATAGTCAGCGTTAGTTGGCAGCTTAACTAGTGTCTGTGTTGCATTACATTATATACGCATTTTGGTTGGTTCTTACTTATGATCTGTTGGAGGACAGACACATAGATAACCTCACCATTAACAAAATTTTTCTTTTTAATCATATAAAACAAATGCATGCTATGTCTTTGTGGGTCTGTTCAGTAATAAATCACAGAAGACGTCACTGTGTGGGAAGAACATCTGTGACACACTCGGCTGTACCTCATGTGCCACTTTTTGTTCTTACCATATTTTGACATCATTTTAATTTATAACCGAACAGGCACAACAACTCAGAATTTGTTTGTTAATTTGGGAAATCAATTATGATAGATCTAACAACCAGTCAACAATAATTATGATCATCAGTGAGAAAACATTTTGACACTTTGGGGCTAAATTCTTAAAAGCTTTACCATTACTTTTAATACTTGTAGGAACAAAGGTCCTCCTTAATTCAAAGAACTCAAGCAGAAAGACAGAAAAGAGAGGTAAAGTATAAGGATATTTGGTGATTTTTTTCCAGGATTATTAATGTGCAGTACCTGAGACAAGAGATTTAGATAATAACTGTATTTCTGTTTATTGAATCCCAGGATCTGCGTCGCAAAACTGCAAGTGTTATCGTAATTCAGTCTTTTCTCCGTGGAGAGAGGGTGAGACATCAACAGGTATAGCTTCTAATCAGTTCTAATTTTATTTAACCCTTTACACCCTAACATCAGTGTGTATATTCTCCATATTGTTCTCTATACATTTCCTATGGTATTGACAAAGAGAATTTGTTTAGCAATCAAGAACTTCTTTGGTTGGTGATCATTCCTTTTTTTCTCATGACCTCAGTGTTTGTTTTAGGGGTGATCCTGATAGGAGAAATTAGTTGCTAATCACTCTTAGGGGTTAAAGGGTTAACTAATATAATTTGATATGTGAGATTTAGTTAATGCAGGACAAAAAGGGTCTTGAAAGAATGTAATCTTCTGTGCACATGTAGAAGAATGATTGCATGTGATATCAGTTTTTTATCCCTTTTTTTTCCTTTCAGTATGAGCTTCAGAGAATTTCATTTGATAAGGCAGTCAGCTCAATACCAGGGTCCAAAGATACTCCAACAGCAGATTTCATTAGAAATATACTAAGAAAGCTTCTTTTCTTTCATTCTGACTCCAAGGACACACAGAGACTGGTAAAAATATAATAAATGTGATAAGCCTAACCATGTAACTCAATTTGTTACAATCAATGTTATGAATTGTAGTAAATCTAGACATATTTAAAGGGGTAAGCAGGTAATTTAGTGTTAACAACTGAGTTGAAAACGTTAATTAGCCATCGTAAAGGGTAAAAAAGCTGACGTTTCGAGCGTTAGCCCTTCATCAGAGCTCTTATGAGAATGATGATGAATAATCAATTAGGAGATTATTAGTTGATTCAATACAAAATTCTTAAAAATAACGTCATAAGAATTGTATAGCAGACAGTAAAGAGAATTACTATTGACATCTTGCAATGGATAGTTAAACAACATTAGCTATAAACAGTGTAATCATTTTCTTTTTTTTCTTTCAGATTTGGATATGCCAGTTTCTGTTAAAGAATGGAAATACTGTGCAAAAGTTACAAACAAGTGATTATCAAATTTGGCTTCATAACATCAAATGCCTTCTCTTGATCTGTAGCAGGTAAATTAGAATGTCCATATCTTTTCCTTTAATTCCCTTTCTTAACCTCTTCTTCAGAATGCTTCAAAAGCACCAACCTACTGTTATTTATTATCCAATCCCATGAAACATAAAAGTAAGTAAAAATAAGCAATGAATGCTGTTTGTTTTTGAGCCATAAGAGAGGGTCATGATAATTGAGATTTTACAATAAAGAAATGACTGGGCTTGCTTAGTATCAGACTAACTTTGGTCCTTCTATAAACCTAAGTACTACCTTGGATATATGATTTTTTGCCTGGTTTAGTCATCATGGGCTTCTGTTGGGGTTTCATTAAAAAACCACATAACAGGGATCTACCACTGCCTATAAAACCTCATACCAAGGTCTGTTTAGCCTGATACCAGACTCTGGTATTTGGGTTTGGCCTTACATTCCTTTTCTAGGCACAGGTGCCTTTTACATCATTGCCAGCTGCTCATGGAAAAAGTTATTGGAACCCCTGGCTTCCCCTTAAAATCAAGAACAATTTTAATATACCTTTATTTGAATATTCTAACAGCAGTGAGTAATGTTCAGACTGTTATCACTTATTTGTAGAGACCCATTTATTGATAAGATTTGAATACAAATTTCCTTTTCAGAGATATTTTCTCAGCATCTTTTCATGGAATTTGTACCTTTCTCTCTCTCCATCTTCTGCTTTTAAACAATATTTTGATTGTACACATAGCAGACTGCACATGAGACTTGATTTAAATGATGAAAGTTATCTCCACAGATCACTAGAGACATCAATCAGAGATTGTAAATCTTTTGCTATTCAGCTGCGTATGTTGGAAGTTTTCACCTCCCATAATTCATACTATAATCCTAATGATCCTGCCAGAAGTAGAAAGGATGCCGCAATGGTGACAGTTTACCTTGTCAGAAATGGTAACTACAGATGTATAACCCTAGGCAAGAAGTTTATGTTACACAGTAGTTTCTCACATACTGTGTACTGTACTTCTTTTGCTTAATGTCAATTTTATAATTATGAACTTAAAAAGTATTATTCAGTGACCCCTCTTAGATGTGGTCTTTTATTTCCAGAACTCTTTTTCATTCAGTTCTTTACTATTATTGGGCTGAAGTGTATCATTTATTTGTCATGTGAGGGATTAATATTATTATTATTATGTCTAAAAATCACTTCTATGTTGACTTTCTCAAATTCACCTTTTTTGCACGTACATGTTTAATTTCATTTTTCATGTGTGTGTCAGTTTGTATTTATGTACATGAATGTATGCATAACTACGTTAATTTGTGTAGTCTGCTGAAGATCCCTTCTAAATATTATTACATTTTATGTATCCCATTACCAGGATATTTTAGATATTTGCGTGTTCTGGTGAATGCCAAAGTTCCATCCAGCTTAGAGCCATCTACTATCCCCCCTACTCCAATGGCTGCTGCTATCAGAGACCTGGTGATGAACCCACTTTACTTCAGCAGCCAGTCCAGTAGTGGAGAAGAATCTGCATTTACTGCAAATGATAGGTAAATTTTATTTTCCTCCTATGCATTTCTGTACTGTTTTCCTCTCCTTCATGACACCAACTGAGAGCTACCCAGCTTCTTCAAATTTAAGTTAATCTTGCTACTGGTTCCCAGCATTTATTTGGGAAAATTATAAAAGTTAGAGAGTTTGCAAAAAATAATGTTATGCAAAAGTTAACATAGATTATTGTATTGATCATATAATTATGACTTAATCTGCTGTGGTTCAATTTGTTCTTATCTTAAAACTTTTAAAAGATTTTTATTGTCATTTGTTTTACTGAATTATAGAGAAAAGAAAAAGAAAAGTGTAACTGGTTAGGAAACATTTTAGCTCTGAATAAAAATTGAACTGTGACACATAAAAAGAAATTCAATCAAGAAATGTTTTTATCTGAAAGAAATTTTAAGAGATGAAAATAAGCCAGAGAAAAATTAATTAATTTCTATTTTTGGTTTTTTCAGGCATGCAGTATTTTCAGCACTCATTTCTGACATTCTTTGTCCAGAAATGACAGAGCAAATCATCTGTTTTTTGCTACCATCAATAGCAGACCAATCTGCAAGATTCCCTTTTAGTCACTTGTTAGAGACCCTCCTGACAGTATTAACAAAGGCTGATGAATCAGGGGGGACCAACAGTAAGATCACCCCTACACCCTGGCTACTGTATGGAGTATTAGCATTTGTTAATACACATCTAGGTTTGTTCACCTGACTGTTTACTGTGTTCAGTAGTAAAATCTTCATTATCGATTTTGTAATTTCTACCTTCTATAACAACTGTATACTGTGATTGATAATTTCTTGGTGAGCTGCAGATCTAACAAATTCCTTTTACTAACCAAGGTCAAAGTCCAAGTAAGTGATGGACCAATTTTTTTGCTGGGATATATGGCCCAAGCATGAAATGCACAAGTCAAAAATCTGATTGAAAAAATGAGGTTTCAGTATAAAACAAAAAAGCAAGGTTTGTAAGATTTTATTTCCTCTCTGAGTTTAAATAGAGGGGAAAGATTTCAATTCAAAATAAAAACCTTCCATCTACAATGAAATATAGCTTGTTAAAGTGACCAGTAATAGCACATGTACTAACTGAAAGATGCAATAAACCACTGGAATTGATTGATGATTTAAAAGTTTAAGTCTCATGTGCAGTCTGCTATGTGTACAAACATTCCCAGAAATACTGTCTGTAAAAAGAAAGAGACTCGGGTTTAAAAAAGAATTGAGCCTAATGTCCAACCATGTTCTATCTCCAGGATCAACTTCAGATTTGCCTGTAGTTAAATGCTATATTCAAGTTCTACAAATGTTGTTGGTACAGCTCCCTCATCCAGGTAAACAACTTTCACTACAAATTTTTCATCCAAATAACTCCGATTGACTTAAACTACAAGAATTCACCAAATATTTCCCTTTAATTGTAATTTGATAATCTCAGTGGGGTTTGGAAAAACAATATAAGTTGCTAATTTGCTCAAATGAGAAATTCTTTTTGTTCTTGATAAAACAGATCATCTTTGTAAAGCTATGTGCTGAATTAGAGTAATATGGTATGCATACATTTACATGTCTCCTCTTTGAATGTTCCAGTTTCTAGAATGTCAGATGATGAAGATGACAGTGATCCTGAAATGGAGATAGATTCTTCACAGGCAAGTAAAAATTCTTAATTGCATTTGTATGCAATGTAAATGGATGTACATTGTAGTATTGTTAGAAATTCAATAAGTAGGGAATTTTTTCACCCCAGTCTTACCTTTATTTTGTACTACATAGTATTCCTAAAAAATTCAATTTCTTCCTGACACGGAACATGCATACTTGTAATGTCATTTTTCTAAAGGAAGTTGTTGAGTGATACTCCTCCAACTGTTATGTAGTTGTAAGTTTTATTTTGGTCTGGATTTGACTTGTTTTTACTAACTGCATTGTACTTTACATTTACTTACTGTTAACTTAAAATAAAATGAAAATTGTTGTTTTTCACAGTCATCTTTAGAAGACCTGAAAGAAAAATGCTTGGATATCCTTGATTCTAAGGATCATGTAAAGACTTTGGAATCACTTTTAACAAGGTATACCAATGTAATGAGGTCATTTTAACCTGTTTTTCCCTAGATAATTTTAACAGTTTCAAAAATTAGAATTTAGAGTGATGTCGAAAGCTTGAACAAATAACTAAATAATGATTTCATATTTTCATTTGTTTCTAGACACAAAGAACTAGCTTATGAGGAAGAAGTTATCAGAGCACTTTGCAACATTTGTCATTTCTTGATGTCTGAGAGCAGACTGCCAATACACAAGACTAGGTCTGTAGCTTGAGATAGGAGTCAAAACCTTTAGCTTCTAATGAGTATTGCTGGGGATGCTGTGGCATCAAGGCTCAATATTCAAGCCAAAGGTGTATCATTATGTTGTGTTATTCAGTACAATACAAATTTTGATAGTGGCAATCTCCATCAGGGGGTAGGAATGTGAGCTAGTGAACAGTAAGAAAGATTTTAGAGAATAGGAGGGTAAGTTACTGTGAGCATCCTGTCAGGGTCATTGAGGAATATCGTTATTCATACTCACACATGCTCTAAAACCCGAGACAACCACTGGCATTGTAGGCTCCCTGAACTATGTGAAGAACTACACACTGTAGCTTACTAATGAAGAATGGGCATTGTTTGATGTAAATTAGTGTGGTTTATCTTTACACATTATACACTTATTGATTATTCAATGCATTTTTCAGCATGCAACTAGTTTATTTTTCCATTGTTTTCTTTGTACACTAGGCTTTTATACACTCTGGCACTGAGTCCAGCATTTGTAAGAGAACTCTGGACCAATGTACAGTCAGTCACAGTTTTTACCAATACAGGGTAAGTTGAAATGTCAAGGCAATGCAATGATCAGTTTGAATGGTGAGCTGAACTCTTTTTCCTAGAATATTTTTCTGCTTAAGTCTTAGCCTAATAGGATGTATTTGTGCTCTTCAGCTGTGTACTTGTGATAGGACCAAAATTTTTCACTTAAAAGCAAAAGACAACCAGAGTGGTAGTTTGTTTGTGGAAAATTCTATTTTGACTTACATTCTAGAAGAAGTATTTCTACTTGCCTACATATATGTTTCAAATTTTAATCTAAATCTGACATTTCTTCTTTCTCTCTGCGAATTTTTCATTTTCTGTTTTTTTTGTTTTCAAACAGGAAAGAAATCCCCTTGTTAGATCTCATATGTCGTGGGACAGATCTTTCAACACAAGAAGCCGGTGCTGTTACTCCACTGTTATCTTTGTTGTCATCACTACTAAGCAATACTTTGTTTTCTGTTCATGACAATGAATTTTATGGAGTAGAAGGTAAGCTGTAAAGCATTAGCCAAACGTTTTTGAGAATGTTAAAATTAAAGTGGATACATGTGCATGGTGTAGAGTCTAACAATCAGTTAGTCATTGAATGGATCAGTGAGTTAGTGAGTCAGTCAGTCAGTCAGGTAGTCAATGCCTTACTATGTGTCAGAAAATTATTTTTTGGTGAGTCAGTTAGCAATAAATTGAACAGTTTCACATGGCATTGAAAGTAAACTGTACATTATGTATAATCAGTCAATCAAATAGTAAGCCAATGTTAACATTGATAAATAGAAATAATAGACAAGCAAGCAGCCAGATAGACAGACAAACACACAGCCAAACAGACACACACAGCCAGACAGACACACACAGCCAGACAGATAGAAAGACAGACAGAAGGACAATCAGAAAGAGGGATAGGCAGACAGGTAAAGTCTGTAAGTTATCCTACCTCCATGCAATATCCGGAAATATTTCCATTATAATTATAACCTTCAATCGAGTAATGTTTGGACAGTGGTAACATTATCAATTTTTCAAGCTCTACTCACATAAGTTTGTCATATTTTTCAGGTCAAAGAAGTTCATTCATGCCATTTTCTCTCAAAGAAATCGAGCACATGTCTTCAGTCTTGTGTACTGTTGTGATAGGAATAATCGAGATTATCTACCCAGACGCAAGCCCAGCTTTTACAGGGCAGTACCTTGCTGCTATGAAGAGTGTTGGAGCTAAGTCAGCCCTGATGAAAAAAGATGAGTTTTATCCCAAAGAAAAGTGGATCAAGCTTCTAAAGGTTGGTACATTATGATAGTGTAGAGTCATCCCCTTCTGACGAGCATTGCAGCGTTTCTCCAGCACTCTGCTCAGTTTTCTTATGGATGTTTCGCATGATTATGCATTGCTGGTAAAATTAGACTAAGTGAGGGGAGTATTGGGATTTTCGGGTTTGCGGTTTTGGTTTTTTTCTAAATCGGTTTTTCGGTTTTTGTGTCAGAAAACTTTGCGGTTTTGGTATTCATTGCGGTTTGCGGATTGTCTGTTTTTTAGCATTTGGTTATCGGTTTTCGTCAAAACTACTAATAGGTTTTCGGATTTGGTATTCGAAGTGGTTTTCCGGTTTTTCCTATTTGGGTTCTGGTTCCTCTTCAATCTGAGCGGCACTTTTCTCCCCCACCAATCTCTCATAGCCGCAAATCCCCGTTTTGCTCCATTCGTCAACTCTGTATCGGATCGATTATGGTTTTGATAACTGGGATGTGAAAATTTTTCGGTTTCAACGGTTTTGCATGCGGTTTTCGGTTTTTTATCACTTTTTTTGCGGTTTTGTGGTTTTGGATGATTTTTTCCAATGGTTTTGTGGTTTTTAATAGACCCCAATGACCCCTCCTAAGTGTAATGTTAATTTGCCGGTAAACCAGTATTTGTGAAGGTAAATTTTCATGCATTGGTATAGTGATTGTGATCTTGGACTTGTAGTCTGTGTTGAGCTCAGACGAGGGTAACGATCTCTGTATTCCAAGACAAGACAAAACAGCTCAAACATAGTGCCTGTTACCAACCACTATAATAGTATGTTCACTACAGGTGTACGCCGTGTATCCGGCTAAGCTATAATGCACATTTATGATAAATTCCTTAATTTTCTGCACATGATTATACTGTTCTTTGACATAAAAGTTGTTTTCCTCCTCAATAGGACGTGACCTGCCTTGTTCGGCAGCTCCATTCAAGAGACTCCAGGAGACAGTTCTGTCCTGAAGGCCACTGGCTGTCACACAGAGTTAACATAGACCCAGCACAGGTAGACAGGATTCTTATTTTTTCGGATGCTCGATTGTTTAAAAAAATTTGAGCATTCAAATTTAATTTCAGGCCCCTATTTTTTATGTTTCAGTCTGTCGTCTCGTTGTAATGTTGTAATTGTAGTTTCACAACCTTGAGAAAGCTTCACTTTCCGATTCTTTGTACTTGTTTTTGACCAATTATGAGGAAATTGTTCAGTAGTTGGAAAATCTTGAAAAAATGTTTTTTCTAACCAATTTGGAGGTAGGAGTAAAACCCTTCTTGACTCAAAATCGTTTTCTTCTGCTGGCTTTTTGTTCTGTGATTGTCTCATTTGGTCATTTGCTTGTATTCTTAAAGATTTCCTCATTTAAAGGTTGAGATTCTTGAACGTTTTAGAATTTTAAACCGTTTAACTTGATATTATTCGTTTTTATCCTCTGAACAGATGAAAATTGACGGTTTTCTCAATGAAGAAGGTAACTTGCGATTCTTTGTTCACGTTTAACGGTGGCAAACGTCTGATTATCTACATGAGCTAAGGGGATACATATTCAGATGCTTTGTAGAGGGCACAAATCCCATTTTTAAGTGCGGTTGCGGTTGCGGTTGAAATGGGCTTAAGATATGGTTTTTTGGCAGACCTAGCGAACAAGCAGAAAAATTTCCAGAAAAATTCTGCGCACTCAGATAGCCTTCTAGTTCAGGTGTTCTGGCCTCCTTCGATGCCATTCTATGAAATTTCAGACAACGCTCCCGTCGTAAAGAACAACTGCGAGGAAATTAATGGCCCTCCTGTTCTTGTGTACTATCGTTTTAAGGGATAGATGTTGTCC
This sequence comes from Pocillopora damicornis, assembly GCF_964200805.1. Classification (NCBI taxonomy): domain Eukaryota; kingdom Metazoa; phylum Cnidaria; class Anthozoa; order Scleractinia; family Pocilloporidae; genus Pocillopora; species Pocillopora damicornis. The sequence continues at coordinate 3,725,002 of NC_142680.1, forward strand.
GTGTCGGTTCGTCTGTCTCTTTTGGATGTAAGGATTCACCTTTCATCCATTGTTTGCTTTAAGGTACCGTAGAAGGAGTTCTATCTTCCAGCACAGCTAGGAACATGGCCATTCTTCAGTACATTCCGTTTGTTGTTCCTTTTAAAGACCGAGTTAAGGTGAGGTTGCTTTTGTAAACGATTTAAGAGCAATTTTCATACAGCCTTTAAAATAATCTGAGATTGCACTTGTTAGTAAACTTGCACAACCAATCAGATACAAAACCAAATCAATGGCGACTTGCTTTTTCCCGCCATTTACTTTGACAGATACCTTTGATCTGATTGGCTAATAATTTTGATCAGTATTATTTTAGATTTACGATACTTCATGGAGAAGGGTGCTAAAATACGTAGAAGGGAGATATGTTAAGGTTCGCTCACAATTGGTGTGTTTTGTTTCCTAGTTGCTCCAGAGAATCGTCGCAAAAAATCGTTTGGATTCCCAGGGAGAGCTGCATAACTTTATGATGGGACCAGCCATAGATGTGACAGTGAACAGAAACTACATCTATCAAGATGCTTTTGATCAGCTGACCGAAGACAAAGGTCGGTAGAGATAATTAGCCAAACGTTTGAACTTAGAGATATATGTAAGCTTTAGTCACGAACGTGAGACATTTAAAAAAGTGTAAGTTCCCAAAATTAAACGAACATCAGATCTAAAGATTTCGCGGATGCTCTACAACTAAGCTTCAGGGAACTCGTCGGTGAGCCAGGTTATCTTCCAGTTTCATACGTGATAAGTGTCCTGTCTAATGATAGTCAATGTTCAGTGTACACACAGGGTGAGGGAGATGGTAAATTTTGCGGTTCGTCGTCGAATAACGGCTATATTTAACCCTTTTACTCCCAGATCAAATTTGTAACTCTCCTTACTGTCAACCATACAATTCTTATAATGTTAGTTCACAGAATTTAGTGTTCAATTAACTTATTATTCCCAAATTGATATTTTTCTTTATTCTCATCACTTATCTGGTTGATATTGTATTGATATTGTAAGCAGAAATTCTGCCTTGATCACTCATGGAATTTAAAGGATTAAAATATATTTTGTCTTCTGTGTAGGATAGTATCTATTTTACTCAAACACCTCATTATAGTTTGTGGCTACCTTTCCTCTAACAGCACCAAATTTAAGACAAAAGCTTCGCGTTCGGATGATAAATGCTCAAGGACTGGAGGAAGCAGGAGTGGACGGGGGCGGAATTTTCAGGTGAGAGATTAACTTTGACTAATGAAAAACTTTATATTCTCTCGATCTGTACTTGGAAGACTCGATATTCTGTGGAAAGAGGTTTTGATGCCTCTGTCAAACGTTGAGAATTTATCAAGTGTGTTCTTAATGAAAAAGGAATGTTGGAGACGTAGCACGACATACACACTGAGACACATGCACTTATAAGTACCACTTTGCTATCGATGCTCTCCCTCCCAAGAGCTATTGCTACATCACCTAAAAGAGCTATTGCTACATCACCTAAAACAGCTAAGTCACGATTTATTGACTTATTTTAGTTTCGTACGAAAAGCCTTAATGTAGGAAAACGTCTCGAAATAGTTGTCTGCTGGGATTAAAAAACAAAAAGAGACAACAAAAAGGAACGAGAACGGTTAAGGATTGAGAAGATTGAAACGGATTTTAAATGACGGCCACGAAAACTTTAGATCGCCGGACATATTTTTGATAAGCCCCTCTAACTACTCTTGCTTAACGATTTAATCTGATTCAATCATACGCGCTTTTTTTCATTTCCTGTACTCCTTTCATACAGGGAATTTTTAAATCAGTTGCTCAAAGCTGGATTTGATCCTAACATCGGTTTCTTCAAGGCAACACATGAGCGACTCCTTTATCCCAAACCAGAGGTATGTTTGTGCTCTGACTGGTAATTCTCTCATTTATGCCCTACACATTTACTTGTAATTTAGTTCAGAGAATTTGGTGTTACATCAAGATAACCGCTTCTTGCAGATAAATTTGTCTACTCTCATTACCTAAAGAAATAAGGGGGGGTTAGTTTCTAAAGAAACTGTGGTGCTGCGTCGGTGGGAGAGTATAGCAGGGTAATTTAGTATTAACAACTGAGTTGATAATGTAAATTGGCCACCGTAAAGAGTTTAAAAGCTGACGTTGCGAGTAATCGCTCTCACGAAGGGCTAATAATGGAAACGTCAGCTTTTAAACTCTTTACAGTAGCAAATTTACGGTATCAACTCAGTTGATAATACTAAAATACCCTGTTATACTCTCATTACCTGTTTACCAGAGGCTGTGTCGATATTGTTAGGAGCTTCAGCACTAAATTATGCAGCTCTTTTAATATTTTTATATTTTTTGTTTTATCCAGGCTGCTATTTTAGAGAGGAATTATCTGAAACACTATCATTTTCTGGGACGAATGTTAGGAAAGGTTAGTCCTACTTTTTTTTAAATCACCCTTAGTGGTTTTCATAAGTTTAACTTGATTATTTGTTTGTTTGATTTAAATTTTGTTCATTTGGTTGTTTTTGTTATTACTTTTTTTCCTTTTTCCTTCTCTCTCTTCGGTTTCGGAACATTTTTTGTGTTGTCTTCGCTAAGCTATTTATTTGATTTAACCCGGCTCAAAAGACTTATTCTTACGCTGCAGCTTATTTTACAAAGGTTACACAAAATTGACCAAGTATGGGAAACGAGCAAAGAATTCCATCTAAGTTCTTTGTCATCGCTTCCTTTGACGTTAAGTAATGATTAGTACAATGGAATGATTTAGTCGGAATCACCGTAATCTGATTGGTTGATTTTGTGTGAGTGATGCTGATAGTAAAAGTGGCACAGGAAACCCAGCTAATCAATGAGAACAAACCTCATTCTTTTCACTTCTTTCCAACGAGTCTCAAAGTCCGATCGATTAACGCGATTTGTTGAGAATCACAAGAGTGCTTGCTAAGAATTATTCTATGACTTATCGCACTGCGAGATGTCAATATTGTGCGATTGGTTTATTTGTTTGTTTGTTTATTTAGGCGTTGTATGAGAACATGTTGGTAGAGCTACCATTCGCGAGCTTCTTTCTGTGTAAACTTCTCAGTAAGCACGGTACCGATGTAGATATACATCACTTGGAGTCCCTTGATCCAGAAATGTACAGGTGAGGTTTATGTTGAACAGACAATTGGCACAGAGAGCCTTAGTTAGTTTGTGTAGCAAGGAAAAGGCGAGGATGATAGTCGAAATTATCGTGAAAACTGAGATTTAGTTCATGCACAATTTCTTGGAAGAATTCAAGATCTAAGTCACAATCATGAAATGTCTCTAGAAAGGTAAACTAGAAATATTTTAAGGTGGGATAACTCGATGTGTAACGTAAAATAAATAGAGCTGTTACAGAAAGCCTACCTCTGTATTGACTTAACTATTTCACTCCCAGATCTCGATAATAATTCATATTACTGTCTGCCATACAATTCTTATTTATTCTTATTATTCCAATTTATCTTTGGATCAATTTATAGTCCCCTAATTGACAATTTTCCTTATTCTCATTACTTGTCTGCTTGGTGGTGTATTGATATTGTGAGAAGAAATTCTGTCTTGATCATTCACGGGAGTTACAGGGTTAAGAGCCGAAATTTATCGTAGGCTTCAAGTCATTCTTGTGGAAAGCTTCTTAAAAGTCTGTGACAATTGATTCAAAACATGTATCCCACAGGTATCCCCCACAGGTATCCTAGCCTTGCTAGATAAGTGCATTGGATGTTAGAGACTTACCTCTAACATTTCTACTCTTTGTTGTGGTGTAAAGAAAGGGAAATATTTATGTATTCTTTGAATTTTTTTATTTTAGAAACTTGCTGTTTCTTAAAAATTACAGTGGAAATGTCGAAGAACTGTCACTAAATTTCACAGTAGTGAATAACGACCTTGGAGAAAGCCAGGTAATTCGAGTGGCTACCTTTCATATAATTTTTTTACTCTCCTGAAACGCCCTTCCCTCCCCACCTTCCAAATTTAAATGCGACGCTGGTTTACCTCAAACCCCCCCACCCGCATCCCTTCTGCTCATGCCTCTGAGGCCATTCTCTATCGTTGCTGTACAGGTTGTGGAGTTAAAACCAGGTGGTCGAGATATTCCTGTCACCACCAGCAACAGAATCAGTTATATTCATCTTGTGGCCGACTACAGGCTGAACAAACAGGTCAGTCCAAAAAGTCTCTTTTTACCACATATTTATTTTGTCTTGTTATCTAAAGCGGTGGCTTTGTTTTCACCCACATTTTTTTATGATGTTATTTTACACTTGGCTTGATTGTGGCAAACTTGAGAAGTTAATGTAATCTCTCTTTTGCCATCTGTTTTAGATTCATCGTCACTGTGTAGCATTCAGGGCAGGCCTGTCAGATGTCATCAACCTAGACTGGCTTAGGATGTTTGATCACAACGAACTACAGGTGATTTTGTCTCTTAACCCTTTACCTCCTAACTTCAGTATACATTTTCTCCAGACTGTTCCTTATACATTTTCTATGGTACTAACAGAGAGAATTTGTTTAACAATCAAGAGCTTCTTTAGTTGGTGATCATTTCCTTTATTCTCATGACCTCAATGTTTGATTTTGGGGGTGATGCTGATTGGAGAGAATAGTTACTAATCACTGTTAGGGGTTAAAGAGTTAATATGCAGATATATTTTTTAAAAAGAATGGTTCGAGTCTCTTTGTCAGTGAATTCTGTGAAACCATGTTTTATATTTAAGAATTTTGTTTTCTCCTTGGCATCAAGCTACCTACCTATTTTTTTCTTATTATTTCTTTTTATTGTGTAGGTACTTATATCAGGTGCCTTAGTTCCAGTAGACCTGGAGGACCTTAAAAGAAACACAAACTATTCAGGTACAAGACTGTTGGTAGGATGGTCATGTTAAATGGTGATGATTACGTGAAATTACTCTGAGATCTCATTGGTTCGTTATGTTGTTTCGTTTGCTCAGATCGGCTGTCACAACATGAAGGGTTATTAACAGAAGGGCACGTGAGAGTCTTTGTTTGCGATTCGCAAATTTTCCTAAAATATCAGGAAAACAAAAAAATTTTTGTCTAATAAGGTAGACTAACAACAATCTGAAAAGACTAAATGAAAACGGAAGGAGGATAGTTTAGGGTGAAGAAGATTTACACGAATTTTGATGATCGCCCTGAGAAAGATTGCAGTTATTAACAACTCTTAAACATTTCAGGTGGCTTTACGGAAGACCATCCTTGTATGCTTTCATTTTGGCGAGTTGTCGGTCAGTTCACGGATACGCAGAAGCGTCAGCTGTTGAAATTCGTAACGAGCTGCTCGCGTCCTCCACTCCTCGGTTTTAAGGTCAGCTAAGTCTCTTGATCCCTACACTTACTTAAGTGGCACGGGCGGGGTATATCCTCCATCAAGTTGTGAAGTAGGTAAAGAGTACCTTGATTCCATCCTTGTCTTTCCTTTACATTACTTATCGAGGGGAGCAGGGATGACGCAGTGTTAGAGCGCTTGCCTTTCACTGCTGAAGCCTGGGTTCGATTCATTGTTGTTAGTTCTCTTTCATGTTGCAAGGGTTTGTCTCCAGTTTTTCGTTCCAGAAAAAGAGAGCAACGTTCTACGTTGCACTTCGAAGTGGAAACAGTGGACGAGAAGAACCATTTCATGAATCTGTCACTGCTAAAATGTAACGTCTATTTAATTTTTAAAATTTTTTTTATTTATTATTTTCTCTTTTTCCTTCAGGAACTCCACCCTCCCTTCTGTGTGCACAGCGCGGGGCCTGAGGATAGACTCCCGTCAGCCAGTACATGTATGAACTTACTTAAGTTACCAGAGTATTTGGACGACGAAACCATGAAAGAGAAACTGTTATATGCTGTAGAATCAGGCGCAGGATTTGAGCTGAGCTAAAAACTGTCAAAAGTATCGTCACTCGGCTGTACGCGAGAAACATCACAACTTGGCCATGAAGTAAGCTTGACGCGTTCTGGTAGAAAGTGGATAAATTTGCGTTTAGTTCCTTGTAGTTGGTGGAAAAGACGATGTTGAGACAGGCTCGCACGAGAATTGTGTATCAATCGAATGTGATGTGAAAGCGTCTTCTGGAAAGCTTTGGAAAAGACCATGTACGAACTCGCTCCGATTTACAATCCGAATTTTTAGTCACTAGAGATGTAAATGTGACCCGGTCGAAAAGACACAAATGTATAACGTATCTTCTACTTCAAGTGCAGTAACCTTAAGGGTTTAAAAAGTCACACCTCAGCATACTATAAACACTATTTTCACCGGTTAGAATTTTATCGGAAGAGTCGGATCCGTACAGCGAAATCAACAAAGTACGCTTCTGAAATAATGTTGAGTTTTTTCATTTTACCAATTTGTAACTCAGCAGTTGTGGAAGTTCAATCCAGAAAAGTGGAAACATTTGTATTTATAGTGAACAACGTGCTGTAGAACTGACTAACTCGCCTGGAAATAAAAGAAGGGAGAAAGAGATTTTGAAAGTTCCTTCTTTTTCTGCTTTTGTAAAATTCAAGAGAAGTCAAAAATGTAAATAGAGTATTACATTTGTCTCGTAGTATTTTTGTTGAGTGGCTGGCAAAATGATAGGACGGTTCAATCAGGTACACCTGAAAGATTAGTCCACCAAGATTAGGAAATATCTACTGTATATTGTAAGTCAACTTCTCATACCCCAAATCAATGCATTAAAGAAGAGCAGGAATCAGATCCTATGTTATTGTCCCCAGAATATGCATGGCCGATCTAGGATGACTCTGACGAACGAAACCTGGTTGCTTAGTCATTTATATTCTAAGCCACGTCATGGATTTTGCCTCTTGAAGAGCTAAGCTAAATGTTTTTTCATTCTTAACCTCGTATTTCTTTCTTTACTCGTTGGTGTTAGTCTGCTCCAAAAAAATTGTTTTTATATATCCTACGTAATCAAAGTGACTCAAAGAGTTGTAATTTAGTTCTTAACATTCTGTTGCATTAACTAGCTTGTAGGTTCAAGTGCCTTTACTTTTACTGAGTCACTACAACAAAATTAACTAATCAAATTGTTGGAAGCGAACCGGACAGTGACTCCAGCTAAATCTGTCAACTGTGCCAATCAGTGTTTGAGATCAAGGCAAGGAAAGATGGCAAAGAATTTAGTTGAAACTCATTTCAGGTTTCCTGTAATCGAGTCGCTGAGTTTTGTGGGAGTGATTCTGGTAACAGTAACCGCAGTGTAATTTGTTTTGTTACAGAAAGCGCCATGCTTTTTGTAGTGACGAGGAAGAAATATTCTGTACTAAGTCAAAACGGTAATAAAATTCTCAAATATGATTGATCATCAGTGGCCTCATTTGTGCCCTCATCGTCATCATTTACATTATTCTAGCCTATGAACAGGCCCTTAGTATTTGGGCTTCGGCAAGAGTGATTCTTCGCCCGCAGGAAAATATGAATACTAAGCAATGCGAGCTGGCGAAAGGTCCGACAAGGGGTCTGGTACTCATATTAGTGCCAAACCCTAGTAAATCCTCTCCCTTACTCGTCTCAAATCTTCCCGCGGGCGGAGAAATGCGCGTCCCGCAGCGAGAAAATAATATGCGCCTGCTCGTGGGGAATATCGCCATACTCGCGCGATTATCGAGTCGGACTCCCGCAAAGCGGCGGTTCGATTTTTTTAATCTTTCGTATGATTACAAGCCGAATTGGACTCCACTTGGTGCCATTTCGACCATTTATTTGTCTATTACGACAGCTGAGGAAGACCACCAACAAATAAATTTTTAGAACCAAAAATTATTTCAATTTGTCGTCGTCTGATTGGTGGATGAGTAGAGAAAGATGTTTGCGAAATTACTAATGTTTGAAATTTGTGGCAAAGTTGACAATTTCAATACTTCAACCGATCTCAGGGTTTTGATCAAAATCAATAGCACAAGCATAACAAGGTTGATATATTTTTGAATTTACATTTTGAGAGCGCGATTTGATATCAAGCTATGGCTTGCGAAGATCTGTCGCTGACTTTTGTCAGAGCCCTAGGTGCAATATGCTGGACTTCTGGATTATTAGCTATTGCAGAAAATCTGACCGTTATTTTAGCAGTGCGATACATTCGCTCATTGCGACCTACAGCCCGATTTTTTATGGCATCTCTCGCTGCGGCAGAACTTCTCTCAGGGATCACAGCTAATCTGTACTTCGTTCGAAATTATGGAAGAAGCGAAAATACCTTCGTGAAAATGGAAACTACTGTATGGTTTTTCACCACAACTTCCGTAACTTATAGTTTGAGTAACGTAGCAGTGGATAGATTCGTTGCAATTACGTCGCCTTTACATTATCATGACAGAATGACTTTGAAAAGATGCTTACTAATGACAGTATTTCCATGGTTTCTTGCTTTCATGGGTGGGTTCACAGCTCACTTTGTTCCTTTCAAACACGCAGCAAAAATCTGGATGTGTGGAGGTATCATTTCTGTGTTGATACCATTTTGCATAATAGCTTTCTGTTATTTCAAAATATACAAAGTAACAAGAAGTACATTTCCTGCGCGTGAAAACATCACAAATGCTCAACAAATGGCAGAAAATAGACGACAAAGAAAGACGGCATGCACATTTGGGATCATCACAGGATTATTCATTGCTCTCTTCATGCCGAGTTTTCTCATCAGCATGTTCCCTCTAGCCACCGATGTTGAAATCGCAAGAGTGAAATGCGACGGTTTTGAAAGAAAAATTTGGCTCAGTGCTTCTGTTATCTCATACTTCAGTGCTGTTATTGATCCTTGGGTTTATGTCATCAGAATGCCAGACTTTAGAAGTGCTTTGAAAGAAATGTGTCAACGAATACGTCGTATTCTGTCTCTTTCTTTAAACGACAGTCAATAAAAGACTCTTCAGAGACCCTTTGGGATAAATAAAAGAAAACGACCTTGGCTACTGGGCTGGTTTGAGGATGTGATTTTTTTCAACGAATGGGTAGTTTTTCGACCCTATCCAAGAATCAATATACGACCACCAGACGAGTTAAGATGAATCAGAAACGGTCTTTACTAAGTAACATGCAACTTCGGGACTATTATACCATACAAACGAAAGGAAATAAGCGTTAACGAAAAAAAAAACAAGGTCATCCACAGGCGAATATGTAGCGATTTAAGCGGCTTTGTAGCGTTATCCGCTTTCCAAACGAGGACCTGGGGCTTGTTTCTCTTATGTTCCGGTAGTTGCCGATCCCGAAAGGCTTCCGATTTCTTGTCTGTCGTCTTTTACAAACAATATCAAGATACGAATAGCTTTGAAACACAATCCTTGAAAATGTCAGGAAACGAAACAAGATGAAGTGATCTTTTTTAGCAAAGGCCCCTACTTCTCTTCCCTACATTTAGGTTGGGAAGCGGGTTTTTAGTGTTAGCAGAAGGTTGTATGCTTCTGGTGTTTGAGAATACCGCTCAAAATGTCAGTAGCTTTGTAAAAATATAGAAGGGATGCCCACAACCTGGAGACAAAATGAAAAAACATAACTCCTTATTGTAAAGTGTGTCTTACAAGATCTATAATTAATTTGAAGCAATGAATATCTTTCAAAGATCGATGTTAAGAAATATTTGGAGCTGGACAAGGCTATTCCTATTTTAGGTTGAGGCATCATCACCCACTCTTAAATCTAGGAAAATAATTCTCATATGAACCCTAAAGAAACAAATCGTTTAGGGTTTTTGTGCTCTTGACAAAGTCAAATGAGAAACGCTGCTTTTTTGATTGCGCAGATAATGATCGACTATGTTTCACTCCCAGCTGTACACTTTTTTATTTTGGAGTAGGTAACTACTACCTAAAGCTGTCATGGTGAGCTACTAAAGTGTTTTCTTATCTTGACCAATGAAGTGGCAGCAAATCCAGATTGCCTAATTACATTGTAGGAAGAAATCATTTTCATCACTTTCGCGATAATTGATTTGGGTTGTGACTTAACCTGTTTTAAAAATTCATGCGTGGCTTTGAGGGACGAAAGTTGATTATTTATTCGGCTAGAGTGAAACACAAATGTGCTGCGTTGCTTTCCAGCGTACGCTAAAGATGCCGTTTTGTTTTCGAAGAATCAGGTTGTATTTCAATCTGAATTTTTTCAGGTAACTATTTCAAACACCACTCTGATCAATAAGACAGAATGACAGTAACTTTCCGTCTTATAATGTGTGCAAATAGAGCGCTTTATAATCTGCGTCATGCTAACATAGCAAGATTAAAAGGTTTCATGGCCAGCTTAATGCCAAGGAGGAGATTTGGAAGCGAAATAATGAGCATGCATGAGACACAATGAGACGCCTGACGCCGGCGTAATAACCCACTCGGGATGTTTGGAGAACACTCGAAAAGTTTGTAAATCAGGAGCCGGAGGCGAGTGATTTATAACATGGTATATCTCTATACACTATCCGTGAATCATTGAAGACTTAATATGATGACGAAAATTCGTTAAAAAAATGTTAGTGTGAGGGTTTTATCTCAATAAATGGTCTCAATGGGTTGATGGCTTTCACTGACGGCTAATGGTTAAAATGTTGGCCATTTCACGGTCAATGGGTGATATCATTCCGTTGTTGTCACCAGAATTTTTTTACGGTGAACTTTTTTTACGACTTTCGGTTAAAATGTCTATTTTTACGCTTAATGGCTAATTTTTTGGTTTTTGACAGTTTCAACGGCTATCGGTTAACCTCATTGAGACTCTGTCAATGCAATTCCAAAATTTTCTTGACGAACACATATGGAGATGTACAGCAGCTAACTGGAAGGAAGATTACAGATCAGATCTTGGGAGACTTTGGAGTGTTGATAAGTATCCAAGAACGCACTTGAACGTTCGTTGACTCGAACGATTTCTCCAAAAGGATATTTCTCTTTTTTTTCATCACCTTTCTGCTTAACCCTTTGACTCCTAGGAGTGACTGGCATCTAATTTCTCCCTAAAATATTACCTCTGAATCAAACATTCAGGTAACGAGAATAAAGGAAATGATCACCAACTAATAAAGCTCTTGATTGTTAGACAAGTTCTCTTTGTCAGCTACATGGGAAACTTGTAGAGAACAGTATGGAGAATATGCATTTTTATGTAAGGGTGCAAAGGGTTAAAATGTTTTGATAAGGTGAGGAAAAAATATCTCTTTGGTCACTCCCGAGAGGCTCAAATGTGACTTAGTCAAATAGTCAAAGGCAATAGAAAAGGGAGGAGGAAAGGGGTGCCGGGAGAGTGACCTTTGAAGGCTCTTTAAGACAATAAAAAATCTGATGATCATTATAATATTAATATTAAATGTTTGGCAGAGGCGTAACCAGCTTTGCAATTTGTTGTAGGCCTCTTCTCTAAGGAAGAAATGTTTTTGTCAATATTTACAAGTCATATTATAAAATTGAGAAGCAAACGGAAAAATTTGTAGGCCTGGGCCTACCAACCTGTAGTACTGTAAGAAGCTAGAGTACGACTCCCCAGTTGCATCAAAATGAATCACACATCCATACTCATGTTTGATTTATTCTGTAACTATTCTTTTACAGCTGACAACAGGAAATAACTTATCACTCACTTTGCAAAACATCAAGCAACACATTTTCAAACACAATATTTAAAATCCTAACTGCCTCATGATTAAAATTAGACAGCTACCCTAAATTTTACTCTAGCGTACACTGTATGAATAAAACAATTCTCGCATTCTCATCACATGATAGCACTCCAAAAGTATACTCCTAACCAGCTTTGCTGACGGGTTTACAAAAGTGGATGTTCCTTAAATATTGATCAAATACAATGTAAATGACAGAAAATTAATAACTATTTGGAAAGACATACTCATTCACATTCATTTGAATTTGACCCATGTTAACATGGTTAAATAGGATATGTGTATTACATATTCTGTTAAACATAAGATTGTGTGACATCATAGGTAATTAAATACAAAACAGTTTTGTTCACCAACTGCCACAATGCAGAATTAAATATCATCCATTAAAAAGATATGATATCTGTATTGTAAAAGAAAAACACTGAGCACAGTGTTTTTAAAATAACAGACTTCCTTGACTGATACCAAGATGTATAAAAAAGTTTGAAAAATATAATTGGTTATTACTTGAGCAGTTGTACAATGATTACAGATGTGCTGTATGACAAAATAGAACACATGTAATTTATCAAAAATATATCCTCAAGTTGATTGAAAGAAATCAAAGTTAAAAGTCGATATAAAATAACTACTAAATTGCCACAAAGTACTCCATAGTAAGAGTAAAATCAGCAAAAAGAAAAATTTTTAGGCACAACTTTTCCTTAACACCACAACACTAGTAATACTTGCCGCATGCTTTTCCTGGCTTGAATTTTGCAAACTAGAACAAAATACATTTTCACCAAAAAGTTAATCATTAAGTTCTATCAATTATTGATGACAAGAATTACAATAATTACTATTTTCCTGTGAGGGCAAATTTTGTATTCTTGACCCCAACAAGAATAACCCAAAGAGGAACACAGAGTTCTGTTTGGCACAAGAGAAAACATACACAGTTAACCAGGGCTTGAATCAAAAGTAACATATTAATTAATGTACAAAAATATTACATCAAAGTTGTTATAATGATTATTGATAACAAGCCATTCGGATCTGACTGGACAGTTAAAAAATACATATAAAGAAAAAAAACTGTTACTTGATAGGGAAATGCTGGAAATTATATTGACTGGTGTTTCACTTCTGTAAATTGCACCCAAAATAACATGATCTCACCATGTTATATGGCTAGCCCTTTCTGTCTCTGAGTATGTATACCTGCATTGTTTTCATTCATTTGTTATTATTAAAACAACCAAGATACTACAATTTTGGACATTTCCATGAAGCAGAGGGGAAATTTAAAACCCTAACTATTGAAACAAAACTGAGACCACTTTAAAAATCAGCATAGTATATATCACTTGTAGGTCAGCTGGATTGTTTACAACAATAAAGACACTAGCACACTCAAGCCCAAAAGGACAAAAGAAAACAGAGGATGACACCCATCACAAGTCTTTGGAGATTCATCTACACTCCTGTCTGGTGTATGACACCCATCACAAGTCTTTGGAGATTCATCTACACTCCTGTCTGGTGTATGGGTGTTGTCCTTTTTCCTAGGTCCTGGTGCAGTCTCAGTGTGAGTAAAGCTATCTTCACTGTACAAAGTTGAACTCCAGTTGTCTTTCACCTTTTCCACCCGTTTCCTCAGTAGCCAGGTACTTTCAATGATCTCTGTTTTATTTTCACCACAAATGTGGCACTGTCCCACCCATCCAGTGACAGAACTACCATTGTTCCATACCACAAAGAAGGAAAATGTGCTGTTTGAGCTACCAAGCTGTCCAATTCCAAACACCTTAGAATGGCTGTTACTTGCTGCACCTGTTTCTCTCTCAACAGCTGTGCGATATTCCCCTTCAATTACATTATCTGCTCTCTGTTTGAGAATCATCTCAGAGCCCAGGGTGTTATACCAGTTTCCATTCAAATTACACAATTGGTTTTTGACATCAGGGCCAAAATTATGGATTATTTTATCAATTTTTGTTGGTACTTTTGTTTTTCCTTCATCAGGTTTCCGAGGACCAGAAAGCTGCTCATATCTGGTGAATGTGTCACGACCAATCATAGTTGATTTCCACTTGTCTATACAGGTATCAACACTGGAACGTAGTAGCCATGATGTGAGGAGAGTCTCCTGGCCATCCTCACGGACTAAACATTGACCAGTCCACACTGTTGTTGAGATGCCAGTTCGCCAGACAACTGAAAAAGCAAAGGCTGCACCAGGGAAGTTATATGGTGCAGAACCTATGACAATAAAAGAGAAAATATTAACCTTACTTTCCATACACCTAAAACCAATCATGCTTTATTTCCTATAACAGAAATGGTATTTGATATCATTCACAGTGATCTAATAAACATTGGAAAGTAACAGAGGTATGTATCTTGGTTTTCGTGTCTTTGGATTTCCTACAATTTTAAGTTTAAATAATTTCGCAGTAGCTTCCTAGGAAAAAAAACAAAACAAAACAAAAAACAATCATCCCTGCCATATTTTATTGGCCAAACAGACATGAGTAGTAGGCAAGTCATTTTCTGTCATCTTTCTTTGGAAAGACAAACATTTACCAAAATACAAAACTGAGTATGATTGGAACCCACCAAACTAATTTGGAGAGTTTGTACCTGCACTTCTCAGTCCTATGTCAATTAGAAAAATACTGTCCTTTTATCTCTTTATTGATCTAAACAATGACGTAGAATTTGGGAAGACAACATTTCAAGAATTCTACCAACATCACAAAGTGAAGGTTACAATGTTTTTCTTCAGTAAATGAATAGAAAGGGGGGTATAGTCAGTTGCAAGTGCAGTAAGTTTAAACCAAGTACAACTGTAAAGCTTACTGACTAATGAACAAAATGTACAAATATTATCTGGTAAAACAAAATAAAACAAAGAACACCAAAATTCATTAATAAAATAATTTCAACTGAGCAAAACTCTCCAAGATATCATTCCAAACTGAAATAAGACCTAAATTAATCAATCATTGGTGACAGCCTCACACAGGATGGGCAGGTACTTTTTTTTTTTTCTGTAGGGTGCCTATGGGTTATGGCATTCATGGGATGTTTCATGACAAATTTGGATATCAAGGCTTCTTTACCTCAATTGGTACATTTTCATTTAAAAAACTGAAATAACAAGGCATACATTCATTACATGTATGTGTGCTGCTCTCATTATTTATACCAATAAGTAATTATTTGACTGCCTTGTCACAATTTTATTATTATTTCACTTAAAAGCTTGATTTGTTTTTATTGCTTTTGCTTCTAATGTAATCTCTTTCATTTATGTCAAATTATGTGTATAGAGACTTTTATACAATACATTCAATAGATAAAAATAAAAATTGATAACAGTAATGGCATAAACCTGCAAGTAGTCTACATGTATACACAAACCAAACTCAATTAAATACATTATAACAAAAAAAGAACATTTTACACATGGGTTTTTTTTTTAATTCAAGGGATGAACATTTTTACACACTTGTGAAATTCACTCTGAGGTGGACTAGTGTCAAACAACAGATGAATATGCATTTTTAAGTGACGCAAAAAGTATGTGAAGATATTGAGCAAAATAAAATTACTAGGAATAACAGAAAAAAAAATTTGCACATGGGTTTTCACATACATGTATGTTTCACATGCATTTCACATGGTTAGTCTTTTTCTTTTCACTTTTGGCTTCTGACTTAACATGTGACTGGGGAGTGAATTGTTAATACATCACAAGGACTTATGAAGATCATATCTATGTTAATGAATCACATGTTATTAATAAATAACTTGATTATTTTCAAGACAAAGCAAAGAACAAGGATATCATGAAACAATGACCTGCAATTTTTCTAAAATATCGAGATTCAAAATTAGAAGCTACTCAATTTTAAATATAACAAAAATTAGCACTTTCATTCTGTATAAAACAATAGTTAGATGCCCCATAGTGTTATTCACTGGAAATATTTCCTTCTAACCCCTACCCCCAGACTACTCTAAAACAAAGATGTGGTCCTAAAGGTAATCTATTGTTTTGCAATTCATTGTCTTCTTTTATACAAGCCCTGTGTGCATAATGAAGTATGGGATTTTACAGAAATCTTGCCAAATCATTTTGACTTCACTTGATTTCCTCACAAATTGCTCTCTGGGAAACATTCAAACGACGATTTATCACATATATTGCATCTAAACATTTGAAACAAATGTGCCTGAAGCATGTTTGTCGTGTATGGACATGACCAGAATTTTGCCTTAATAAGAAGTAAAGAAAGCCTGTCCGGATGAAAGTTAAATAAGAAAAAAAAAACAAAGATTATAAAATTTTCATAATTCAATCAGTCTGGTGCCCCAAAGAGCTATCGTCTTGACTCTTTTCTAAACGAACTTTGCACCTGATCAATCATGTGAAACGGACGCGGAATGTTACGCCATACATTCAGCTTATCATGAGTGTGAATAACCACATTGTTGAACTTACTAAGAAGTAGTGTCTAATATATATGTAAATAATCAACTTAATCTTGTCGAGAAGTACATAAATATATTTTTAGAGCATCTTCTGGGAAAGCAAACGCCATGTCGAAATATTGCACATAAACTCACCCTAGCGTACATATCAATACCTCTCAATCAAAATGCGAGGAGTACTTTACCTAACACAATAGAGTGATCCACTCCGGCAGAGCCATTGCGTCTCTCAACCGCAGTTCTGTACTCCCCATAGAGGATACCATTGGTATCATGCTCTAGGTAAACTTCTGAGCCCAGTTGATTGTACCACTTGCCTTCGAGAGTTTTACACTTCTCTCCATCTACGAGACACACAAAAGCAATAGCTGAAAATACAAAGTAAAGTAAACGAGAAGAAGCACTATAGGCCATGATGTCACTAGCGCTCGAGTAACGTGTATGAGTATTCAAATGCACGTGGAACTATTTATTGTTTATTTTTAGTCACCAGGATTGCTCGTGTCAGCCTGTCTGCGCCTGACGGATATTAAGAGGTTTCAGAATTTAATCATCATTGATAGTGCTGATAAGTTGATGATTTATGGGTTTATGAACAAAAACAGGATTTAAATAAACAAGATATGATGTGATAAGGCTTGAACTTAGAAAGAGGATTCTATGCGATAAATAGGGATGCCTATTCATGTTAACCAGGTCTGCTCGTAGCCACTTGACCCATTCACCATATTGAATTTCCGCCCAAAGCCTGCTGGGAAGTTCCTCGCTGATTTTCAACATGCCGGCTACGAGTGGTTCGTATTCTTCTACAAAAGAAGACCCCAGAAGGCCTAATAAGATCTTTCGCTACAAGCCAGTGACTATAAAACCTACAGATGATCCGACAGCAGAGTATATGAACATTCTAGGGATGATATTCAGTATGTGTGGGCTTCTGATGAAGGTATGACTAATCACGATAACATGGATCTCTCGACTCCAGATATCGTTGTGCTTACGTTGAAACTCGCACGCACATCTCTTAGGTGATAGATTTTTAGGTACGCGAACCATACTCATAGAAAAAAAATAAACCGTGGAGATATGTGAATTATGCAGTTTTTGTAAAACAGAAGATCGCATTGTTTATGCTGTGGCAAATGTCCTTTCATGGCTCTTCTTCGCTTTTTTGTTGGCTCATGGTTGGCTAATATAAATTGTTTCATCTTTAAAACCGGCTGGTTAAAACTGGCTGGCTAAGCAAAATGCAGTATGAAAGCACCACCGAATTTTTAATTGTCCTTGATGAGCTGTATTCTCAACCCTTGATAAGTACTGATGAAAAATGCACCGTGCAGACACATCAGGTGTTTACAATTGTTAAAATTGCAATTCCTCTGCGAAGATCTTTCTTTGCTTGACATTAGTTGTCCTCGCTAAATTAATTTGAAGGTAGTAAATATATGTGATTCAGTTTTTTTTAATTAGACTTGTTAACATACAGTGAAGATAAGCAATATGTCAAGTCATCCATCAAATAAACCTGATTTTCACTATGAATAAACAGATTGGATGTTTTTGATATTTGCTTCTTGGTCATAAGAGGTACTATTGCCAAGAATCTTAAAAGTGATAAGTACACAAAATCTGTAAGCTTTGTGCTAGATGGCTTCACCAGGGCTTGCAAACCTCTCGCGACGTTGTAAGTTTTACTGCCTATTGAGGTCAGGAATATGGCCACAATCTCCTTGTCTTCTTTGATTTCATTCACAATCATGTATTGATCGAAAGTTTTGCAGTATATGTTCCAGTTTTCTGAACTAGGGTTGAAGACTTTAATTATTCCAAGAGTGGCCATCCTTGTCGCCAGTTGTTGTGCATAAGTAATGCGTAAATCAGACCATGCGCTCCACACAAACATTTTATTAGAATACCTTGAACTCGATTACATACAATGATACGTGACCATAATCATGTGACTATGATCTAGGGTGTACCAACAAAGCAGTTGTTGTGCAACAAGCAGTTGTTGTGTGTGAGTAATGCGTAAATCAGACCATGCGCTCCACACAAACATTTTATTAGAATACCTTGAACTCGATTACATACAATGATACGTGACCATAATCACGTGACTATGATCTAGGGTGTACCAACAAATAGAATACAGCTGAGGTATTTAACCAAATAGGAACAAACACTACTAAAGTAAGTTGCCTTGTGTCTAATTTCTTCTCCTTGTATAATTTCAGCTGGTCTGCAAAATAGTTATTTTTAATAATGCTGGGACAAAAAGAAGAAAGTGTCTATAAAGTCTAATTTTTGCCAGCCCTTGTTACTGAATTTTTACATTTAAAGATTATATCTTTGCTTATTTCTCAGCTCAAATGGGCAGCTTGGGCAGCTGTGTACTGTTCATTCATAATGTTTTCCAACTCGCGCTCATCAGAAGATACCAAGCAGATGTTTAGCAGTTTCTTGTGAGTAGTCATTACTGTACAACATACTTGGCAATTTATAAGAAGCAATATTAACGTTTGAAATGGATTTGAACAATGGTTATAGGCTTTTACCTCTAAAAACCATTTAATTTCCAAAGTTTCCAACTTATCATCTACATACCAAAAGCACTGTACAATTTATTTCATAAATCATGTCTTTTAAGTTCAGGCATGAGTAACACATAAGTGCAAAATATCTCCAAAATATGAGTTCAATCCTGTGGATGCCAAGATAATTTTTTCAGCTCTTGCTTTCAGAAAATTCAACTGGTTGCAGTTACTGTTGAAGAGCAAATATTCACTCAATTCTTTTGGAGATATCCACTCCAAGCATTATATCGATTTATAAACCAATTGAGACACAGTACATGCTCTTATGATAGATGAAAATATGTAAAGAGGGTTGCAGTGTTGATTTGTGCTTATTTTTGAGAAACATTTTGCAAAGGCATATTATTTAAACACTCATTGGCAGCAGGGGAGGCAGATGGAGGTGGGAAGAGGGTTTGAAGTTGGAAGACCTCTCAAAAGTTTTTAAACCCTCAATTAGATCTTGAGTTCTTAACTGTCTTCTGTGTCATGAATTCTTCCACCCCTCATGTTTAGCTGAGGCTCTGTAAACATGGAAGTCCTTTGTTGGTCAATTGTTGCTTTTAATATGTACATGTACTGTAAATTATTTAAAGACATTTTGGGAAACCATCATTGGAGGAGTAGTAAGAAGACTCAAATTATTAGATAACTGGACATTAAATGCATTCCTATGTTTAATTTTGTTTTCAGATTATCCGTATCAGCTGTTGTGATGTCATATCTTCAAAATCCTCAACCAATGGCTTCAACATGGTAGCAGAGAAATCACTGTTTTCTTTAACCCTTTAACTCCCATGAGTGATCAAGAGGGAATTTCTCCTTACAGTGTCAATTCAATATAAAGCAGACAAGGGATAACAGTAAAGAAGAATAGCGATTAGGAGATTTTTGGTTGATCCAATACCAAATTCTCCCAACTAACATCATAAGAATTGTATGGCAGATTGTAAGGAAAGTAATTGATGAGATCTCAGGAGTGAAAGGGTTAACTCATCCATTGGAGCTGACAGCCAGTGTTTTAGCTGCATTCAGATCAGGAATGACGTAATTGTCATATCTAAACAGTGAGCTATAGATATTTAAATACAAGTGTTACCTCAGAAAACATATAATTAGTAATGTGATAGGACCCATAACATGTACATTAAGTTGGTATGTTCATGACATCTGTTCCTTAAATGGTCAAGAATAAAGTACTGTTAATTTCAGGTCTGTGCACTGCAAAATTCTTGAGGAAATCCCTATCTTTTCCCTTCAGTTCTTCTGTTAACCTTTAATGCCCAGACGTGATTAACATGTAACTTCTCCCTCTAATATCCATACCTTATTAAGCAAACAGGTAATGAGAATACTCAAACTTATCAAAGACAAGTTACATTGATCTAGCTCAAAATTCTTATAACTAATATTGATATCAGTAATCAGCACCCAGTTGTTCAAAGGCTGATTAACACTAACCCAGGGTTAAATTTCAATCCTGGTTTCTTTATCCTTTTGTTCAAAAGCCTTTCTGGCACAATTTTCTTTACTCTTTGAAGGGCATTTAAACATCAAATTGTAGATGAAAAGAATTGGACCAAATTTTCTTATATGGACTTTGAATCTCAAATCAGATTTCACACTAACCCTGGGTTATCTTAATCCAGTTTTGAACATCCTGGTCCAGATCTCAAGAGTTAGAGGGTTAAGGTGACATCCAGATAAGGAAGTGGGGTGTAGGATGTTGTAGATGATATTGAATTCTTAGAAGGTAAGCTCCTTAGTCCAGCAGTTTCGTTGAAGAGAGAGGTATTTCATTCTATTGTCAATAAATTTATTTTCAGAAACGTAACATGATTTTCTCTTTCCACATTGCATGTACTTGAAAAGAATATTGTTGCTCTTAAAGGTCTAGCATACGTTTTAGAATAAATATTTCATTTTTTTTTGTTTTTGTCTGAATAACTGGTCGCAGTAGTAATGATTTACATCTACAATAATACTCATAACAAAATAATTTTTAAACGATTTTAATATCTTAGCAACGAAAAAGGTAATTTTGTCATTCAAACATTGAATACATTTGTTTTAATTTTGTTTTGTTCCTTTTCGAAATGGCCTTTTTTCTGAACCGTGATTTCTTTGTCAAAATCTGTTGCTAAGTTTATAATACATGAAATCACAATTACTGTAGTATCCACATGCTAATAGCTATAAGAAAGAGAAAGAACAAAATACTCAATTACTTTAACTCCGTCTCACCCAAGTAGTATTCATTTCTCCATCTTATCTGGGTTTTTTTCTTTCTTTTTTTCCAGCCATTTACCCCTTCATAACAAACCATTTCAACCGACCACTGACTCTCCCAGAGTTTGGATAAAAAATCTGAAAAGCAAGACTCTTTTTTGTTTGCCTGTATTGACAAAAGATAACAATGGAAGCAGAGATTTACTCACCTTAAAAAAATCAACTTATTATTTTCCTGACTGATATATGACATTATTAAACAAGTAAATTGGCTGATAATTTCTGAATTGCGGTGTTTTAATGAAATTGTAACCCTGTAAATCAGTCCGTCTTGCTACAACCGGTAATAAAGTCGATGTAAAGGAGTAGAATTTACTTCTTGGTTGCTTAATATTTGAACACTGACTATGAAACACTTCAATTTGGAAAATAAGAGTATTGTAAACAATTCGCCTCTTCTGTCGACCTTTATCAAATCTTGAATAAAAGAAATAATTTACTATCAGGCGAATTTCACCAGTCGGAAGTATCATTTTGTTTTGGAAAAATTGTTACAAAAGCTCTGCCGTGACCGGGAATGGCAATAACTGGAACATTTGAAAATATCATAATCTCTAATAAATTCGTCTCTTTCAAACTTCGAATTAGTCTCTAAAATTGATTTAATGCGTGGCTTTATTTCAGAGTAACAAGATGACGAAAGCGAATATGTATAATGGATGAATCAAAAGACGTGCTGGTTTCTTTGTTAAATTGAAATTCCGGTTGCAACCAGGGTGGTGTATACAGGTGCGACGCTCTTTTATTTGAACAGAACTATTATTTAGTGCCGCATCAGTTCTGGTCACACATACGAAAGGACAACTGTTGCGCAAAACTAACACGCAAAGATGATTTGCCAGTCCATTTTGACGTTCTATCAATAGAATCGCAAACGTGAATGTTACCAAACAAACTATGCAAACAGCCATGTTAACGAATTTAAATCCCTATGTAATTGCTTTTCTGTTTGTGTGTGGTAAGTTGTCTCACAAATTGACCTCCGTAGATCGGACACACTCTTAGGATAGTAATATAAACCACTTGCTTCAGCGTGGAACCTCCTATTTCACTTTCGTCAACTCTAATGCCACCAGTATGTTCAACATAGCAATAATCCTGCTCTTCGTCGTGCTTAACTTTCGGTAAGTAAAGAAATCCGAGGACCAGTTAATTTCGGTTAATAGTATTTCTTCGTCCTCGAGGCCTTTTTCACCTTCACAAGGCAGGGGAAAATAATTTTGTTCAGAAGTGGTAAAATTTTAAGTAAAATTGAAACGCAAAACTATTAAGTTAAAATGACTGACACGAAGAAGAACTCGATCTAAGATAGCCAAGATTTCAATTTCCGTAAGGATAGCAATTTTCACGATGCTCTTAATCTCGCCCTTGGGGCAAAGTTATCCAGGATTTCAAAAGAGATTGAATATCTTTATATCTAAACATTATCTTCTTTTTTTAGGTCATTTTTTAATTTATTTTCTATAATTTTCTGATGAAAGAATTTTTTTTCGCTGATCAATTTATGATTTGCTTAAAGTCACATCGATGATGTCCTGGACCAAATGTTCTGATCTGACTCAGAAAAGGAACCTACGCCGTGTAGATGGCAAAGCGTGTCGAATGAGAGTTGATAGTAGGTCTTGACTCGCTGCTTCAAAAGATAGTTTGAAGAATCTTTTTTTCTAGGGTAGAAGGTACACTTGTACGAAATCATTGTCCGAAACTTTTCCCAAGTTTTTTTCTTTTTTAGATTCAACCGAGGATCTTTCGCTATTTCTTTCTTATCAGACTTGTTGATATTCTTATTCTCTTTCTCTTTAAACAACAGTTCAACCGTAGCCGAGGATGGAGGTAAGAACACTTAATTCTCCCCTTAGGAGTTCTCAGCTTCTTTGTATAGGTTGTATTTGTTTTAATACTGAGCTTTGCGTCAATCAATCTCCATGTGGACAATGCAAATAGTAGACAACTAGACACAACTGGACAAAGATTAATTAGTGATTTTGCCTTTTCCTTGTTTGCCACGCATAACTTCTTCTTCAGTCGCATGGGAATCGTAATGACAAAGACGTAAATTGGTAACAATTTGAACTACCCCTTAATGACACAGAATCATCCTAGAAATTTAAAACGTTCAGTACTGAAAGCTCTTTTCGCGCTCTACCTTTACTATACAATATACTTAAGGTTTAGGTTAAAGTAAACTTATAGACTGTGGTGAATCATTAATGAAAGTCAGAAATGTGAACTAGTTGGGCCCGAAGTAAAAGCTATTTCACTTACATTAAGACGGAATAGCTTTTACATCGGCTTCTGTTCCCAGTAAAGAACTGAATGATAATTTCATGTCTCCCCTTTTATGAATTGGCGTTGCACATTAACCTCTCGGAAGTAAGCAGACCTTTTAGTACCATTAAAGCAACTCTAGCTTCGTGTGTGTTTTCAAAATTATCCAAGTTAGAAAGATGTCCAACACATGGAGAGAGGAGGCAAAGCATGCACCGGTACTTCTGCGATGATAAGGCTGAGCCTATCTGCAGCTGTAACAAATTCACGTCTTTTAAGACTGTTCATAATGTTTTTTACACATGTATACTGGTAACAATCGTATGATAAAACTGAATAACTGGTTTAAAACAATACACCTAATTCTTAAAGTGAACAGTACAAACAAATAGAGTATATTTCCGTTAGCAACCAAGCTCTGTTTAAAACCATGCTCGCGTATCATTTCTTTACAGCTATGTGCAGAATGAAGACACGGGACAACAAATGTTGTGTTTTTCCTTTCACGTATAGAGGAAAAACTTATGACTCATGTGTCTCAATCAGAGCTAACTCTAGGTGGTGCTCTCTATCCCCCAGCTATGATAAAGATAGAAAGTATGGATACTGTAAAGGTAAGATCTAAAAGCTGTCAAGGAGCCATGTCTCTGTTGTATCGCGACTAGTGAAAAGATAATAAATTTTAGTAGCTCAAGTTGGGCAGAGTCACCTTAAACCTTAACGAGAAAGGCATCCACAAACTGAAAAGTTATGTTGAGTGAGACATGTGTTGGTGGCTTCAAACAGGGCTAGAAGGTAAGATTACTGGAGATGATCAAGCTTGGATTTACGCAAATGGAAGATATCTAGGGACCGATAATGGCCGATGGAACGTTCCACAGAGGTAAAAATGGATTATTATGATCTTTACTTGATTTTTGCTGGTTATTCCTTTAAAGAATCCTTCTGCAATAAAGGATTGTGCATCAAAGTCACAAAAGGAATTATTACCCTTACGTTTACAACTGATTTTTTCCAGTCATTGGGATGTGAATTTGTATGATTTAGAATTGTCTTTCTATGATTGCGGAAATCAAAGCTTTCCTTTTTTTTTCATATAATTTTTTAAAAAATGAACCGGTAGCTTTACTTGTAATTTTGGATGTTGTGGTTGCTGTTCTTGAAACTAGGAAAGAACGTTTGAAGTTTTTTTATTCTTCCCTTTTGTCATAGGAGAACATAAGCGTTCCCACACTTGCAATCTCACCCCGATTTACTTGAGTCTCTTGATCTATCTGTGTTCTTTTTTCAGCTTCTTTTTCCCTGCAGAACTTGAGGTGGTTGCTATTTATGTGAAAAACAGAGGGGGCCCGTCAGGGTTCATCGCTTCATTTGCAAATGGCATTGTTACCGACAACGAGTGGAAATGCACAACTCAGGCCATACGAAACTGGCAAACCACAGCATTTGATGACAGCAACTGGCCTGCGGCAACAATTCATACTGGAAACAGTGGCGGTGCAAGGGTGAATGCAATAGCGTCAGGCGCTAAATGGATTGGTCCAAGTAATAAGAATGCTGGCAGCTTTTATTGTAGAAGACATATGACGTACTTTGGAGAAAAACCAATGGTTGGCGGAAGTAAGTTGTAAATGACCCAGTAGCCTGAACCCTTTTTCCCATAGTATAAAGCTTATATTCTTGTAAAGTAACTTCGTGGCGCGATTTTAGCATAAAGAATAAGAGAATTTGGAATCGTCTAACTATTCACATTTTCTACACGTTTTTTTTTTCTTGTTTCTGATACCACACGAATAACCAGACCAATAAAGTTTTCGTAATCTAGTGTAATTCCGGGTTTTTAGCCTCCTCAGGATTTTCATAAATTCAATCATGATAATATTATATGCACTCAGTTCTCGGGACAAATGTGCACCATAGATCTGCATCCCTCAGAAATTCGGATTCAGGCCAATTAGCAGGTATATTAATCATTGATTTCTTCTCTTTTATAAACTCAGTATAATCAACATTAATAGTCACAGAAAGAAGCTTCTAGATGGTCCCAATCTAACTGAAGACATTTTTAACAAGACAGAATTATGCTCGTAATTAAACGGTTTGAATATAATGGTCAAGGGAAAGTCGTATATACCTTTTTTAGTGATGAAATTTCGTTTTGTTGTACAATACAGGTTGTGACAAGCCCCTTGGTCTGCAAAGCGGATGGTTAACGAACAGTCAAATAAGGGCTTCATCGGTACTAGATGGCCTAAGACACGCCGCATGGAGAGCAAGGTTGTATATGCCGAGACAATACAGCTTCGCAGGGGCGTGGAGTGCCAGGACAAACAATTATTATCAGTGGATTGAGGTTATACAGGACAGGAGATGATAAAAGTCAACCTCGTTTTTAGCTAAATTATTGCTTTCAGACATTGGCCATAACGGCTGAAAATTTACGTAAGATAGCGAGAAAGTGTGACAGTCATTCATACCCTGAATGCACCATAATAACGCTGTAATAAGAGAGATAAATTAAGGGGCGAATTTGGCGAAGTGCATTCACAGAATTCGCTATTTTGAGATATTCACACTGACAGGTTATCTTTCTTACCTGATACAGCGGATTTTTTACAGTTAACGAGCTAATTTAAAACTTGATTAGTTTCCTTCACTTTGTTCATCGCTGTATGGATTAGCAGTTGTGTTTCTGAGAGGCGAAAGTTAATTGACAACTGAAGCGAGTCTCTTGATGGCGAGAAAACAAATTCTATTTTGAACCAGAAATCGCATCTTTGACGTAAGTTCGTTCTAATTCAAAGATATGAAATTCAAAGTATTTTTCGTTTCAATTTTTTTCTTTTTATTGGCAACAAAATCTTGAAAAGTGTAACGAAGAAACTTCAAATCTCTCCCATTAATTGTTTTTATAAGTTAACTCACAACAAAACTTGCACCGGTGAACCTCTGCGGTACTGCTAAGAAAATATGAGCTGTGATGACACATGCTTATATTAAAACTCAATGAGGGAAAATTACGCCTAGAAATTGTGCGAATTAATTCGGTTTTTGGTTGACGTGAAGAAAATCTTCTTTCCTTGCTGCTGGTAATGCCGCTTTTGGTTATAGGTCAGAAGCTTCTGTTTTAGGTAATTCGTAAAACTATTTTTAAAATGCACATCCTAATCTTACCTTTCCACTTTTCTCTTTCTTTATCCTGGGTAAATGTTTTTCAAAACGGAACCAATTTATCTCATCAAAGTCTTCAAAACGTTTATGAAGAGGTGAAGTGTTACCACAAGTGCTTGCTGCGCTAATCGTTTCGCGCCAAAAAAACGCGGCTACGAAGTGACGTCACAACTCGTTCCAGTCTTCTTATTTGTGACTTCGATCTGTCAAGAGAAGTTATGATATGATCGGATCATATGATCGACTGAAATATATAGAGAGCAGAAATAATCAAACTGTAAAAATGAGCGATAACGTTAAAATCGGTAATTTCATCTATGAAAACAAAGAAACTGTAATGAGGTAAGACCTCCGAGGTTCAGAAATCTGATTTTCCTAGCTTTAAACGATCGTGCGCAAAAACAACACTTTCCTCGACACTAAGGCTACATGGGCATTTCACCTGAGGAATTTTTTTTTAAAATTTCTTTGTCTCGATTTCGATTTTCAAGTTTTTTATAGAGTGAACGTTGTTATTGAATCGACTTTCCTCTGAAGCACTCCAGAACAAATTTGACTTTCACGTTAATGATCAGGCTTCGCAACAGACTCATTTACTTGGATCTAATAATTGTCTTATATTATTCTACATTTTTTATAATAATCTGCAAATGAAGATACTTCTCTCGCCTGAGTTTGCAGAAGTTTGGGAACACAAAACAGACGAGGGGCTTGGAAGCTTAGAAACTATGCTGAATTTGATTAAAATCAACTCAGTATCTACTACAGACATTGTATTTATCATGTCAACTTTACACACTGTAGTATATTTGATTGAATGCTTTTGACCAATCACATTTTTCATAGTAAGTCTAATGTATAAGAAAAGACGTCAGAGCAATACAAACCCTTCACTAAGATACGAATAAAGATATGAGACCTTTCAGTGATCTTTCAACTTACTAGAAAAGACTACTATCAGATTATAAGTGCTATTTTAAGATTTGCTCAAGGGTTGTGTTATGATTGTGATGCGGATATTTTTTTACTCCTTAGTAGCAAAATTGTCATCATTATCATCATGGCTATCATGATGATTATTATTTTAACATTGTCATCATCATCATTATCATCATCATCATCTTTGTCATTGTTTTTCAAGGTATCATTCAACAGTCCAGTCCAAATTACAGGGATCGCTACTCAGGGAAGAGCTGACTATAATCAGTGGGTTAAAAGTTACACCCTATCCTACAGTGAAGATGGCAAAAAGTACTCAGTTTATAGTGTTGGAGGGCGCCAAAAGGTCAGAATAAAAATTTGTTATATCCAACTCACTCATGTCAATTTTTCATGTAATTGGTCCTTGTACTAAGCCTTTAACTCTTAACCCTTTATTTCCCATGAGTGACCAATACAGAATTTTTCCTTACAACATCAATACAATATCAAGTAGACAAGTGATGAGAATAAAGAAAAATATTGATTAGGGGATCATTAGTTGATCCAGTACCAAATTCTCCAAACTAATATCACAAGAACTATATGACAGACAATAAGGAGAATTACTAATGAGATCTTGGGAGCTAAAGGTTTAAGAGTGGCTCTGAATCATGCATCAAGGTCACAACAATAATAGAAATATCAACTAAAAAGTACTTGATTTATAAACAAATTCTCCTCATCTACACCTATGAAATGTATGGAGAACAGTATGGAGAATATGCCTCCTGATGTTAGGATGTTAAGGATTAAAATGAATCACTGGATTACTTCATCAGCTAGAAATTAAATTTTATAGAACTTTTTCAATCACTTTAGTTTTGCTCTAATAACTCTCACCAAGAACCAGGGTTTTATGAAAAAATAAAGCAGCAGGAGAGACTTGTTAAGTAAAACAAGAAAATTCTTCATGTTTGAATGAAAAAATAGGGCAAATTATATAAATTTAGCCTGAGAATTCTTCAAGGTTCATGGATATTTCCAATGGCCCATAAGCAATGTGGAATATGTGGTATATTATTTTTGATAACCTTTGTGTATTGTCTTGGTCTATGGCTTGGGGTTGAGAAGGAAGATTAATGCTTAGTGTCTTTTCTAACATTCACAGGTATTTGGTGGAAATGCAGACAAAAATTCTGTTGTGAAACATACCATTTCACCCAGTATTGAAGGCCGCCTGCTTCGGCTTCATCCCAGATCATGGAATGGGCACATATCTTTAAGAATGGAGCTCTATGGATGTCTGAAGGGTAATTAAGTGAATTGCAGACACATTTTCCATCTCAGGAAAGCATAAAGCTGCAGCTTAAATAATCGCTATATCTGTCTAGTGTGCTCAGTTCTTCCTTTAAGTTACATTGTTCATATAGTCTGTGAATGTGTACAGCTTTCTCAGTATGCAAATACAGTTTTTCAAATATATCCAAAAAATTATGCAGTTCTGAGGAAATCAAGATGAACATAAGTTGCCTAATTTCTTGTCATTTAATGAAATAAAGAAGGTGACTAAGATAAATCCTTTTTAGTTTGCAAGGTTGATATTGGTATTTTGATGGATGAATCTGGAAGTGTCCAAGCTGAAGAATTTGAGCGGGAGAAGAACTTTGTGAAAGGTCTGGCTGATCACTTTCAACTTGGTCCCAGGGCCACTCAGTTTGGTGTCATCACCTTCAGCACCCAAGCACAACTGGATATCATGCTTAATCAGTACAGTTCTCTGTCATCCTTTCAGAGTGGAGTGAATAAAATAGAATATAAAGGTATTAGGATTCAGCAGACAAGTAACTAATTAAGCCTTAAATGTATAAGTTAACTCTGGACAACCGGGTGTGGAACAACAAAAAATTGTCACTATGCATAGGAAACATTTTGATGCAATTAAATATTCTTTAATTCTTATACACCCTCCAGTGTTCAAAACACACTTTCTCCTTACAATATCAAAACAATATCCAGCAGACAAGTGATGAGAATATTAAAAATATCAATTAGGGGATTATCATTTGATCCGATATTAAATTCTAAGAAAAAATATTGATTCAGGGATTATCATTTGATCCAATATTCAATTCCCATTACTAAAATTGTAAGCAATGTATGTCAGACAGTAGGGAGAATTACAAGTACAACAATGGGATGTAGGTTGTTGTCTAGATCAAGTTTAATTTGTATTTTCCTTTAGTTATAAGTGAATTATCATAATTTTTAACGGAAGATAAAAAGTAACCAACTAGTTCAAGATGATTTCAACCTGAATTCTATTTTGACCCACAACATTTTTTTGTTATTTTCTAGGTGGATGGACCTACACTGGAAGAGCCTTGAACCTTGCTTACTCTCAACTGTTCACTTCTTCCAAAGGTGCTCGGGGAAATGTTGCAAGGGTAAGTACAAATTACTGTCTCCTTTGTCTAGACATTGATGACAATGATAATTGTAATAATGATCATGAGCCACAAGGTCTTGTTTCAAGTTTTAAAATGACCCCAGATTTGGCGCTGCTTTGCACAACATGCGGCAATCTTTGCAATCCGTCGAAACGTTTTCGGTAATTTGCGGGAGTTATCGGATTTTTCCGCAAACTCGGGTTTTGTGGTTTAGAAAATTACTTGCATTTGACTATAAAAAACTCGGAAGGTATATAGCAGAGGATCACAAGTTATAATAAGGTTAACAAATAGATTGCATTTTGCCGTGCTTCTGCTCAATACTAGTTCACAGTTGACGTCAAAATGTGCTAAGAACCGCCTTGTGTGTCACTGATGTTGTTATCACATTTTGACACCTTCTTTGAGCTGCCACTGAAAAGACCCACGGCAACTTAGCATCTATTTGATTTATATGATTAAGAAAAGCAAAATGTTATTAATGGTGACGTCATCTATAGGTCTGTCCTCTTATAGATCATAAGTAAGAACCAATAAAAATGCGTGTAGTATTCAGCTTATCGCGTCAATAGTAGAGGACCACAAGTTATCATCAAAAGGTCGAATGTTGGGCTCCTCGTCACTGTTACTGACTAAAAATCTTATACTCAAGAAATAGCATTCAAAAAGGCACACAATAATGAAATTCCGGATCTAAGGAACTGACGTTGATCCCAAATCCGTCAATTTGTCATCAGTTGACTGTTGTTGAGTTAGGGGAGGGGTAGGTGCCCGGTTGCTTAGATACTGACATTAATTTTCGAAATCCCCTCTATTAAAGGTATTAGTGATTATCACAGACGGCCAGAGTACTGGAGGAATTAACACTTTAAGAGATCCAATCAAGAAACTCAAAGATGATTCAGTAAATATCATCTCTATCGGTGTGGGAAATAAAGCAAATGTACACGAACTGAAGTTTATGGCGACATCTCCTACTTCCACTCACGTGTACTCAGTTCAGAACATGGATCAGTTGAAGAATCTGATTGGCTCCATTACATCGTCATCATGTTCCAGTGAGTTTTTTGTTCTCTCGTGTCCAAATTTCTTTAGTCTATTTACGCACATAACAGTTTTGACATTGCTGATCTTAGAGGTATGTAGGTAATCAGTCGTTTCGCTTACGAGTCGATTTGTTAACGACCATTTCGCTTACGTCTTAGGTCGTTTTGCCAACGTCTAAGGGCAGTTCACTAACTTCTCCTAGGTCGTTTCTCTAACGTATTACAAAACTTTCAGTGACTCCATCGACTTCCAATCGACTGAAAATTCTTAGGGGAATCGAGTCGTTTCAGTAAATACTGAAAACAAGACAACAAACATAACCCCAAAAGTTTTCCTTCTGTGTAAATTAGCAGGGAGGTTTTACCGCTCGGCTTAGACCCGACGCCGTCAGCGAATTAGTATTTCAAGAGTGAAAGTGATAGTGAAAATGCTGAGATTCCGTTCATTTGTTTGGTTTGCAGCGTATAATTGTCGTTATGTGACTTGTGATTACAGTCAATGGAGTGACTGGTCTGCTAGTTGTGGTATCTCCATGAGACGCACCCGAACATTGAGCAAGGTCAATGAACATTACATCAAGAGACAAGGAGGTTGCTCAGGGCTGAAAGTCACATGCGATAGACAACTGACTGAACTGAAGACCACAAACTGTAAGTTAAGGGCATAATTGTGTTTCATCTATTTATTCCTTTACACCCCAAGAGTGATAAGCATCTAATTTCTCCCTGTTGTATCACCCTTGAATCGTACATTAAGGTCACCGGAATAAAGAAATGATCACAAACTGAAGAAGTTCTTGATTGACAAACAAATTCTCCTTGTCAGCACCTCAGGAAATGTTTAGAGAATAGTTTGGAGAATATGCATACTGATGTTAGGGTGTCAAGGGTTAACTAATATATTCCAAGTTGCCTTTCGTCTGTTCAGTAAACTACCATTGTCTTAATATTTCGATTCATTTTGAGAGTTGCTTAGAAACGCATAAAGAGAGAAAAAAAACCAGTTCTAATCTCACTTCATCATAAACTCCTTCTAAAAATAAACAGCTGTGAACAAACACCGTGACACTTTGATATAAGCGCACATTATCATAACCTCTGCTATGTGCTTGTGAGATGATAGGAAAGGTTTTAACACTATGAGTAATGGGCTGTCAACGAGGTTAACACTATACTTGGCAGGTCCTTGTGTTACCGTGACATGTTCTTGGAATTCTTGGGGTAGCTGGTCGTCCACCTGTGGAAGAATGACACGACAGCGCACCAGCAAAGTCACGCAATCCATCATTAACCGACCCAGCTGTAAAGGTTTGCAGACATCGTGCCCCAAACCTGAAGTCCAGTCCCTATACGTTTCCTGTAAGTAAATATAATGCGTGGGTTTTGATGAAAGAACCTTTTTATCTTTGCTTTAATTCCCAAGTCAAAGTGAAATCAGTAATACAGAGACCTACTGAGCACTCGTTGAAGTACTGTTACTGTAATGACATGATAGGTCCTAAGTGACACGCAAGGTTTTCTTAAAATTCTAAATATACACTTCGAATTGTAGGTTGTAAGGGAGAAGTGGGGATCTTAATGGACGAATCAGGAAGCATCAATGACGATGATTTTACCAAAGAACAAGACTTTATCGTAGATCTGGCCAATGGCTTCACCAACTTTGGTCCGAACGGATTACAGATGGGTGTTATCTCTTACAGCACGGACGCTTATCTTGATATTAAACTCAATCAGTTCTCTAACAAGATGCAGTTTATAAAAGCTGTGCGACAAATCAAACAATTCAGTAAGATACACTTTCAACTGATTATTACGGTTCAGAGAGAAGTAACAGCAGTAGCGGTGACTTATGGATGCCTTTTATAGTTTAAAGTTTATCTAAGCTCTCAATTATTTTGTCAACAGAGGGCTGGACATACACGAACAAAGCTTTGATTGTGGCCAAGAATCAGCTTTTCCAACTCTCGAACGGAGCCAGGCCTGGCGTGACTAAGGTGTGAAATAAAAATTAAAGAAACAGTGCCGTTTCAACCATTTTAACCATGACGAGTCACGCAATCTTAGTTACACTGCGTAGAATCCAATCGTCTCCTTTGCAGTCGTTTTTTTATTGTCACACAAGACGTAACCAACCAAAACGTGTCGAGTCCAAAAACGGCTGCTAAAGAGATTGCGCAGAATTACGATGGCCCACAAGTACCACACCAAAAGTAGCCTGCTTGCAGGCCCTCACTGTTAGTGCTCTGTGGTCCCCTTCCCCTTTTTTTTGCCCGCGAAAAGGTTTTAGGCCTTGAGCGCCCCAAGGGGTCTGGCACTAATAGTTAGTGCCACGCAGGTTACAGCGAAAGTTCCAGATTAATGCTGCACAACTGCTAAAATTATGTTAGCAGCTACCATAGTGTAATTCGTTAATTTTGAATTAAGGGAACAAAATATATTTTGAAAGTAACGAAACATTTTTACATCCTTTGGTAAGAAATGCGAAAAAGCTTTTCTTATGAAATTGTCTAAAGATATGATCTTGACGAACACCTCCCTTTGTTTTCGAAAAGTGTGTTTGAGGACATTTCATGTTCTCAGTAGAGGAAAAACGGTCACGTAAAGTTCTCTGACTGTTAGAATTGGGCTCTTGGAAAGTCCTTGATAGTCCGAGAAAATAACGACTTTTGACTAACATGTATTATAAAACGAAAAATGGTTTTGTCCTCTCTGCAGATATTAATTGTATTGACCGATGGTGCCAGCACTAATGGATATAAATCGCTTAAAGTTCCTCTCCAAAATCTCAAAGAAAGTTACGTGAATATATTCGCCATTGGAATTGGCCAAAACATCAATAAACAAGAACTAGAGCTGATGGCCACTGGCCCGGTCAATGAGCATGTGTTTTATGTGGCAGATATGGAAGAACTACAGACTCTATTAACGGCACTTGGTGAATCAGCCTGCAAAAGTAAGTACCTATACAGAGAATGTTCGCCAAGCGTCCATTCGAGATAAAGAATACGTCAAAGCGTTTGAGAGCTAAGGTAGAGTCTTGACCTTGGGGAGGGAGGGAGGGAGAGAGGGAAGGGATGGTTAGCATGAGCCTAGGGAAGAAGGAGAAAGTGGATGGTGGTAGGGAGGGAGACGGTAAGGGGAGGGGTAGCACTGGCCCGGGGGAGGGGGAAGGGGAAGGGGATGGGGAGCACTCATTTTATGTGTGATGGGTGAATATGATTGTCGGAAATTTTTAACTAAAAACTTGAGAAGACTACTAGAAGGCCACTTTGTGTGCAGCTACCTCCGCTATTAAGATACTTGAAATACCAATTTCTATGGGTTTTTTTGCCAAATACTGCAGAGCTTCCTGTGCCTTTATATCTGAATTAAACATATCACTATTAGGTCTGATATATTTGTGCCCTCATCAAGCACGGTTTTCTTACTTTCAGAATACAAGTGTGAGTACATGAAATGTGACTACAGCGTGTGGAGCACGTGGTCCGCCACGTGTGGCAAAGGAATGACTAGGAAGAGAACGCTGACCAAAATGACGAAGCACACCATTGAACAGCAGGGAGGATGCTCTGGCCTCCCAACAACTTGCAATAAACAGAACGTGGAAACTAAAGATAGTATTTGTAAGTGCTTTGTCAGGGATGCCCCTTCCGAAATAAGGTTCACGAAATATCTGAATTGGTACGTAGCTGAATTTTGTGCTGTGTTATTGTCAGTCGTCCAAGATTTGCAGGTCCTCAGGTTTAGCCTGCCAAGTCGGAAAATAAGTTTGGTCGCCGCTCTCAGAACTCCGCCGTAATTAACGAAAGTATTTACATTTCGTCACATATCAGGTCCATGCAAATACGTGACGTGTTCTTGGAATTCTTGGGGAAGCTGGTCTGGAACGTGCGGTCGTATCACACGACAGCGCACAAGTAAAGCGACGCAACACGTGGTTAACAGACCAAACTGTAACGGTTTACAGACATCGTGCCCAGCCCCTCAGACAGAGTTCACATTTATATCATGTGAGTGTCTCTTTTACCGCTCTATTTGTACAGTATTATACAAGGTAGAGATTCTCTATACTTGCCTGTCTGTTCGTAGATTTTTTTCTCCGTCTGTAAGTACAACGTTTGCTATTTTAACAGGTCAGAGACTACCTTTCTACTTGAAAGGAAGTCAGCTTTCAACTATACCCTTACTATTTATTGTTGCGCTGTCTCTGTGAACAACTCTTTTTGTCGTTGTAACAGCCTCGTCCTTAGACGTTTATGCTACTTGTGTATTTACCTTTATGCATCAAAATTTCAGGTTGTAAAGTCGAACTAGGAGTTCTCATGGATGAGTCTGGTAGTATTACACCTGGTGATTTCATACGAGAAAAAAATTTTATCGCTGCTTTGGCAGATGGTTTCTCTAATTTTGGTCCGAACGGGATTCAAATGGGGGTCATAAAATTTTCTACCAGCGCAAACGTTGAGATCAAACTGAATCAGCATGCAACGAAGGCATCTTTCATGGCAGCCGCAAGAAAAATCCGCCAAATAGGTGAGATGTAATCAAGAGGCTTAGATTCGAACATTCCTAAATTCAACAGAAAATCTCTCGGAAACGTTAAATAGGAAAAAAAGGGCTACATAATTCATTCCTTTGATGTACTTTTTTTCCCCAAACGATGTTGGTCTTGATTATGATAAGTACCTTGGTAGTCGCAATTTTTATCTTTATACCACATATACTCTCCGTTATCTGGCTTTTATATACATCCTTAAGACCTTGATGACATAAGATCTTTGTAACAAAGTTTACTTCACCTTAAAGGTGGTTGGACCTACACCGGTAAAGCGCTCACCCTGGCTAAGACAGAGTTGTTTAAGGGCTCAAATGGAGCAAGACCAGGAGTTACAAAGGTGACTGTGCAATAAATGCAACAGCTTCTAATTGCGTTTTGAAAGTAACTCGGTATGTGATCGGACTAGAAGCCTGCGTTGCTCTTTCAAATGAACAGATACAAAAGTAACTTATACCAATCACATCTTAGTGGCTTGTATGTTGTTACTTCGTTTCTCAGTGGTTCTTTTGCGTGCCTACCTTTATTCTGAGTATCGTGATGTTGTGATTATTTCAATCATAGTTTTACGCGTGGGAAACTCCTTTATTCCTTTGAAAAGTTATCCATTCCCAAGATCATTTACAAAGCGATCTCATTACAGTCAAATCTCTATTACTCGGGCCTCGGTTATCCAGATATTTCAATTATCCGGACGTTCTTTTCTGGTCCCATCATTTTTGAACATTTATATTCATCTTTTCGATCATTCGGATTCTTGATTATCCGGAGTATCAAGCCCAGTCTTCACGAGTCCGGATAATCAAGGTTCGACCGTATATGCCATCTGAGACAACATCTTTGATTTTTCCTTAAAAATGATTCTTTACCTCAGATGTTACTAGTGATCACAGATGGAGCTAGCACTGGTGGCATAACATCTCTCAGAACTCCAGTTAAGGATCTCGTAGACCTGAGAGTGAACATATTCTCAGTGGGAGTTGGAAATAGCCTGACTAAGAGTGAGCTGGAGTTCATGGCTTCAGAGCCTAAGAATTCGCACGTGTTTTACGTCCGTAATATGGCGGAGTTGCCTAACTTACTTCATACTTTGGCACAGTCGTCTTGTCAAGGTAAGGTTTGATATAGTTTCTATCGCATGGTGAGGCTGACGTTGTGTTGTGAAATTGGTAAATGTGGACGTAAGTAGAGTCAAAGAAGTAATGCGCCATTGTGTGTGTGTGTGTGTGTGTGATCCTAGAGGCATATATGGAGATTCCTTGTTTAAATGGAATCCGTTTAAAATCCGTTTCAAGGGAGGAGTAAACAGGCTTGGAAAAGGAACTGCAAGAAAAGCTCGAAAAGCCTTGTACTAACAGTGATGAAATAGATTAGGAAAGAAGAGCTGACCCACTGGCAGCAAAATAAAACTGGAATGAAGGATCTTCCTCTCATGTTCTTAGCAAATGTTAGCAGGAATTTCCGTTACTTGTTTTGGGACACATAGCTTA
This sequence comes from Pocillopora damicornis, assembly GCF_964200805.1. NCBI lineage: Eukaryota > Metazoa > Cnidaria > Anthozoa > Scleractinia > Pocilloporidae > Pocillopora > Pocillopora damicornis. Next base: position 3,761,928 of record NC_142680.1, read on the forward strand.
ATTGCACTAACTTTAAACAACGGGTTCTCTCCCGAACCACAGAGACAAGCAAACCGCAAAGGCTACCAAGTCCGCGAAAAACGAGAATCCCCCATGTACAGAAGTTATATCGAATTTTAAAATATTACATACTTTATTGTTCAAACATTAATACCAATTTCCATCCTGTATGAGCTTTGGTACCAGCAATAAATGATAAAACGATTATCAACATTTATAGAGAACAAAATGTTTTTTTTGTCTCATCTCTAGCCTTCAAGTGTAAATATGTGACATGTGACTATAGTGCATGGTCTGAATGGTCTATCTCGTGTGGTAAGGGAATGAAAAGAAGGAAAACGCTGACTAAAGTGAACGAACACATTATAGAGCAGCAGGGAGGATGCTCTGGTCTTACAACAACCTGCGAAGAGGAGAAAGTTGAAACTAAGGACATGGATTGTAAGTAGAACCGTGCCCTTCTGGCTGTCTCCTTTCATTTTTGGTTCGACTGTTTGTCTGATTTTCTCCTCGTTAGTCACAATCAGTCTGTTTATTTTTGGCACTCATCTTGTCCGCAAGAATGTTTTGACTTTTGCTGTATATATAGTCCTTAATTTCCACCCAAATGAGGATTTTTTTCTCTTTCTAAATTAAGTCAAGACAGTTCGTTTACCTAACATTTTTTTTACAACGTCAATAGCTGCATCTGTCTTGCGACCGTTTTGTGTTGTTAGGTCAGTGTAGGTACGTCACGTGTTCATGGAATCCTTGGAGCGAGTGGTCTGCCACGTGCGGTGTCAGCATCAGAACGAGGACACCTATAGTAACACAGCATGTGATAAATAAACCATCCTGTGAGGGACTGCAGAAATCATGTCCGAGAGCTGAACGTGAAAAGAAAATAAGTAATTGTGAGTGTGATCACCGAGTATTTCGAGAACCTACTACTGAAGAAGACTAAATTAGCTCATTCCCGTATCGCCCAAAGCCTTTTCATCAAAGCGAGAATTGGTGCACAATCAGTCATATCAAATAGGAGTGATTTGCGTGCATTTTTTTACACGAAGGAATCAGCTTTAAGACTCAATTTCAGAACGAGGCTAGGGGTAAACCTGAAAGGAACTTTTCCTGGGTTTCAAAAACTCTCACTTTGAGAAAGATCCTTTCCTCAAAACATTTGTTGAGAAATTGAGTTTTATTGATATTAGAAAAAAAAAGTAAACTTGATATAGAAGGCTGCGCTTTCCAGCTTTTTAGAAAGGAGAAACTGGTTATCGCTGAAATATCCTTACGTCTCATTACTTTCTTTTATCTCTCGCTGTTTTTTTTTTAGGTAAATGAGACATTACTGTTCTCCTCAGCCTCTGTCAAAGTCCTCTCACTTCCGCTCTCGAGCTCGCAAATCCTAACGGCTCACACCTTTTTTGTTTAAAAACTTGTTCATCTGCTATGGAACAATGGCTTCCTCGTGTATCTTTATTTAAATCTTCCATGGTTGCATTTCCAACCGCCATAATAATGGTTTTGCATTCTTAGGCCACTGTAGATAGAATTTTAAGCCTTTCACAAGTAGTAGCATATGTTATTTTTCGTCGTTTTTACCCTAGTGGACAAGAATTTTTTTCATCTTAGAAACATTATCGTTATTCTGTGAATTATTCTTAGGTCCATGTAAGTCGGTCAAATGTACCTGGAAAGCATGGTCTGATTGGTCAGCGACATGTGGATTGGCGGAGAGAACACGGTCCATCCAGACCACTGAAATTGTAGTCCCTCAAAAGAACTGCTCTGGCCTGCCACAGACTTGTGATGAACAGCCTGAGAAAGAAAGCAGGAAGACCATGTGTACGTGTCAGACAGTACAGTGTGCCTGGAGCGAGTGGAGTGACTGGTCTGCCACTTGTGGGGCAGCCATGCGCACAAGAAAAATACAGTGAGTATTATTGTATTTGTTATTGGTTATTGCTCTCCTCGGAAACTTTCGGGAAAGTGATATACTTTGTTGTGGCGAAGTTTGGAAAGCTTACATTTCCAGCGTTCAGCCTTCGTCGGGGGTAGGCAAGTGCCCTCGTGGAGGTGCAGTTGTTGGGCATTCACCAACGATAACTCATTGGAGTACACTTTTACTCAAATGTGTTTGCAAGTGTCAGTCTTTGGCCTTAAACTCATCAACACATGCATCCGGAAATTCCATCTTTGACAAGTTTCACCTAGACTACCCTTCTTTTCTAAAGGTGCCGTGTCAGTTTACTGACAAGAGGGACTCGTCAGAGAGAATTTTCTTATTTTTTCGTCTTTACTGCCAAAACATTTGTGGAGGAAACTTTGTTATTTTGAATGCAGCTTACTTACGATCCTCTTTTATCTATGTGGTGATTAAGCCTGTATTTTACAGCAATCAGTTGTCTATTGACTAAGCATTTCATCTTTTAAATATATCAGAACATCGCAGATAACGGTGCAAAAAGAGAGTTGCGATGGATTACCACAATCTTGTCCCCAGCCCCCAGAAAGTGAACACAAGACAACGGATTGCGCATGTCGCACTGTCACTTGTGATTGGGAGGAGTGGTCCTCTTGGTCTACAAGCTGTGGCATTGGAACGCGCACACGTGATATTAAAGGTACTGAAAGCTTTGAATTTAAAGAAAGAATACGAATGCTGATTTGTTGGCACCTGTTTTTGTTTTTTAACCCTAGGAAGGAACTAAGTTTACCTGTACTATGGTGAAAAACTTTGAAGCCTCCAAACACCTAATAGTCAACTTGAGAACAGCAACTCGAAGTCTTTTATCATTTTGTTTTGTATTTGTTTTTGCACGTTCTGTGAAAGGGCCATTGGCTTGATTGGTTATAACCAGACGCGTATAACAAGGGCTAGATCCTTCTGTTACAACTCAGTTTAGTTGCAAGGCCCCGAACTGACATACCTGAATTAGAGTCGTTCTCCTCACAGATCACTCGCATATGAAACCCTTTAACGTTAAGCTTCTTAAATTACGGTTTACGGTATATTTTCAGAAACTGTAATCATAGTCAACAAGCCTAACTGTGATGGCCTCCCACAGAAGTGCACTGAGAAACCTCAGACCGTCTCACGTGAAGTGAAATGCACCTGCCCTACAGTGAACTGCGAGTGGAATCTGTGGAGTCAGTGGTCTGCTACATGTGGAGCAGCCACGCGGAGAAGATCGATTAAAACTATCAAGGTTTAAATAAAAATATTTCTGTTCTCTACGTAGCAGGTATTGAATTGGCGCATATAAGAGGAGAAAAGGACGATACCTCACTATTTTCATGATCGCGCGCTTTTCAAGTTTCAGTCGATAATTTGTCTTTCATGTCTCCTGTGTCTTTGCCTTTTCAATTTAAGCAACTTATGACAATCTCGGGCAACTCATACCAAGTTGACCGGAAAAGACGACTGAAGAGATCTACAAAGTAAGAGCGTTTTTCCAAGGTGGAGCCAAATTGTACGGGGATAAGGTTACAGTAACAGTCCATATATAAGCATGAGATACTTCGCAAGTGTATTTATAGGGCTCGTTCTGATATGCATCCATAGCATTCTCCGTATGGGACTAGACTACTTGACGAAGCACGTTTTTGTAAATGTAATTGACGAATTAAGAAATTCAGTTAGGTCTCCGAAAGGAAATAATGAGTGCATGTCGTATTTCCTAGACCACAGTGCAAAAGTTGAAGTGTGAAGGCCTTCCCCAGTCTTGTCCACAGCCTCCCCAAACAGAACAAAAAACAACAAACTGTAAATGCAAAACTGTCAACTGTGAGTGGGCTTTGTGGTCCTCTTGGTCTACAACTTGTGGTGTAGGAACAAGAACAAGAAATATTGAAGGTGATTTATAGAGGATTTTATTTTTTTTCTTCATAAAAATTTATGAGACCATTGCTGGATGAGGCAGTCATCTAATGGTTAGTAAGATGTTAGTTCATCATCTTTTGAATCATTGCACAGTTTTATTGATGCAAGCATCACAAGCTTGAGTTACTTTTTCTCCAAGCAGATGGGGTTTATCGCGAGAGATTACCCACTCCCTCAGTATTTTACAGGTTATCATGATAGCTCTTGCAGGTTTTGTACCAATTTACCCATCTTTCGTCTTTGCCGTTCCATTAAATAGAAACCGCGGTGGAAGTTTTCAAGCCGGACTGTAGCGGCCTTCCACAGACTTGTCCTCAACCACCAGAGTCTGAAGCTCGTGAACTAAAATGTACCTGCCCGACAGTGAAATGTGAATGGAAACAGTGGAGTGCTTGGTCAGCAACATGCGGCTTAGCTTCAAGGACAAGGACTATAGAGACTATTAAGGTTTTAAGATTAACTTTCACTGATTTAGTTTCAACCATCTTCAGTGTAAATGTCTTAAGCTGTTTTATGTGTACTACCATGAGCGTGGGACAAAGTCTTTACTGCCGAAGTTTTTCCTATGACCGTCTGCACACGAGTCAGATAGTCTAGCTATCGGGTCTAAGTACTTAATTCCAATTCTTCTTTTACGCCATATAATTTGTGTAAAGTGGCGTGGAGTTTTGGTAGGGTTATATGCGAGGGAGCTCAGAGAGATGGCCCTATAACCCGGTAATTGAAGGGGGGGAGGGCTTCTAGTTTTGGGGTCTTATGATGGTGATTTTTTATTGTTTTGAGGCACCTGGAGAGCAAAATCGTTAGGCAATGAATTATAAGGCAATGCAAGTCTTTTATTGTAGGAGATATGAAAGGGCAGAAAGCTAACCGTCTATTCGATACTGCCTTCCTGTGAAGAACTTTTCCTACTTGAAATAGTAGTATTCTGCTTTTTTTACTTAAATGTACAATAGTTTAGCTATTTCATAAACACTCCCCAGACAACCACCAAAGGTATAAGTAACCAAAGCTTTTTAGGCTCACTCGAAAAATATTTGACCTTGTTTTGGTTTTCTAGACCACAGTACAAAAGTTGAAGTGTGAAGGCCTTCCCCAGTCTTGTCCACAGCCTCCACAAACAGAACAGCAAACAACAAACTGTAAATGTAAAACTGTCAACTGTGAATGGGCTTTGTGGTCCTCTTGGTCTACAACTTGTGGTGTGGGAACAAGAACAAGAAACATTGAAGGTAATCTGTAAAAATACTTTGTTGCAACCATTCTTCAGCGCTTACACTGAAAGAGGCATTTGTATAATGGTTTTAAAGTTTAAGACAGTTCACCATGTTTTGGGTCTTTTTGAGGATATGGAAAACTGCCTTAGAGTAGAAAAATATGTGAAAATTATAGTTCTCTGAGATATTCCAGTTCTCAGAAGTACGAGGATCTCAAGAAATGGCGAGGATTGTTGAGGAGAAAGAAGATTGTAAATGATAGCAACAGAAACTCTGTACTCAGTAGCTCATGACATGACGCCCTTTGTCAAACTCTGTAGAGACGGCGGTGGAGGTGTTTAAGCCTGATTGCAGTGGTCTTCCACAAACCTGTCCGCAACCGCCAGAGAACGAAGCACGTGAGATTAAATGTGATTGTAAAACTGTCAACTGTAAACGTGGCGAGTGGGAGGCTTGGTCTGCAACGTGTGGATTGGCGACACGAAAGAGATCCATTACTACTGAACAGGTTTGGAAGAAAACCTCACTTCTTGTATTCTTTTGGTGTAAAACGATATAACCAGTTCAAAGATACTGAAAATGTGGTCCTTTCTCTTCTGATCTGGCCAAATAGTTTGATTTTTTACTTCTCCAAGAAAATAATTAAAAAATGAAGTAAAAAACAAAGCAAAACAGAATGGTTCTGGCTGGTAACCCCGTCACTATTATAAACGGGTGGCTCCGTGAGCGAGTAAGATGTTACTACTCCTGTGTTCCAGTCACCGGCTAACAGAGGGGCGAGTTAGTCTTGTCGTTTAACAGAACGGGCAAGTTCTTCTTGCCATTTCAAACTGCTGGCTTTTTTCTCACACATGAGAAATTCACTGGAGTAATCTTTTGCCAAACGATGAACCTTTTCGTGTTCTTCATTGGTTCTAAATGAAGTCGTGGTCCATAAGAGGCAAAAAGGAATTGGCTAATTTTTAGCTATAGTAACTTCAGGTTTGCCAATTATGCATGCATGTAAAAAGCGTTTTACTCCCCTCCACTCGTAGATTGTAGTGCAAGAGACAAACTGCGATGGTCTGCCTCAATCGTGTCTGAGTGGACCTGAGACTGAAACCAGAAAGACTATGTGCACGTGCCAGTCAGTAACATGCTCGTGGGGAAACTGGAGCCAGTGGTCTGGAGAATGCGGCTTAGTAAACAGAACACGACATATTGTGGAGACACAAACAACTGTTCAAGCAGAGTCTTGCGATGGCGTGCCTACCAAATGCACTCAGCAACCAGAAACTGAGAACAACAAACTCCCAGATTGTAAGTAATAAGAACGTCATGTAGTTTTGGATCGCCTTTAGCCACGCAAAAAGTTGCCACAAATTTGAAGGAAATTACAGATCCATCACTCGTGTTATAAAGTCCAAAAAACACAATCGAGATAACTAGGGACAACAACAACAAACAAGAAGTAATGGAGAAGATTGAAACGGATTGCAAATGGCAGTGAAAAAGCGGTTGTTTTAATGAGCCCTTGGATATAGTTTTGTGATATTGCGTGACACGACTTTGACACTGAAATAATAACTGACATTGTGTGACACATCAATCACTGATATTACGTGACATATCACTTATTGTACTAATGTCCTTATCATGGTGGATTGTTTTTGTTAAGGTGAATTGTGCTACACAGTGGAATGCAATTACAACCCTTGGAGTTCTTGGTCAGCAACTTGTGGCAATGCGTACAGGCGGCGCCTCCAGGTGATCGAAGAAATCGAGGTTTTTAAGCCGAGCTGCGACGGACTTCCTTTGGAGTGCTTTGGTGATGAGATACAGGAGGAGACAAGAAAAACTCCGTTATGTAAGAATAGGGAAGGAGGGCAATAACCAATATCAGCCAATATCATTATGGTTATCTTTCCTACAAACAACTTTAAAAGAATGTTTGGGCCATTCTTCTTCCGGTTAAAAAAAAATAGATTAAGTGGAAGGGAACACCATGCAAGTGAAAACGGGGAATTATTCTACCTATAATTTACTTCACAAGGGTAACTTTAGAGAAATTTTGTGATCTTAAAGTTCCATTCGATCTGCCCCTTCTCGTCTCCATTTTGCTTTTCCCGCCGAGGAGATGAGATTTTGATTTTGGTTTTAGATTGTTACGCGTTTGTGAGATTGGCCACCACAAATGAACAATAACCAAACCAAGAATGGTTATAGTTTTTTAGTCCAATCCTAAATGTTATTGCATCAACTTCAACCAAAACTCGGGGATACTTTGGACAGTAATCAGAATAAGAGAGAAAGTAAAGATGTAGCTCGTTCGTCGACAGAAGAAACATATTTAATACTTCCACTTCTCATTTGAAATGGCTCTTAGTCTTATTCAATAGTCAATACGTGTCTGTTCCTTTTTGTAGGTCCAACTACCAAACCTCCTCCAACGCCAACAACCTGATTCAAAGAGGTAAGCTGTCAATATTTTCGACATGTTATTCAAAATCGAAGGTAAAATTGTGGATTTTGAGATATCAAATTGTAACCTCGTGCACTCTTTCCCTCTCAAAGTTGACTCTCTCATGGAACATCATACATTTCTTCTTTGACCCTTTTTCCGATTATTGCCGAAAATTTGGTTTTGTCTTAAGACAGTACCTACTTATTGATGATTTATTTTATTAACATTGCCTGTCTAAAATTCTAAAGCGAATTGATCTTCTGATCACTCCTTAAAGTCGAGAGCATAATCGCAGTGATAGACTGTAGTGATTCGGCGAGTCGCATCTTTAGATTCGCGATATTTGCAATTTAGAAAACTTAAATGAACTTAACCATCAGTTCAATTTTTTTTCTCCAATTTTAATGGCATCTTTAATTTGATATGTTTCTGTTTTGGACAATTCGTTGACCATTTTACCATTTTCTTCACACAGATGACCAGCTTACGTGGCAGAACTAAGAAGGGCCAATTCTGGGGAATATTATACAGTTGGTAGTAAAAACATTTCTTAAGACGGTTCGACATTTGGCGACAATGTGTTTTTGGATTACATCTGATAGACAACTTGCGGTGGTAAAACGATAAAAATAAAGATTAACTAAAGAAAATAATGGTTCTTCGTTTCTTGTCCATTTTTTAAATGCTTCTCTTTCTTGATTGTGGTCGAGGGGAGGTTTGTTTCAGACTACAGCTACAGTTATGTTTTCAAGGGATAACTTAGAGTCATTATGGTTATGTACGCGGTTTCCTGTGCATATCGTTAATCCTCATTGCGTTTGGTGACAATATAGTTTATTAGGAACAGGCGAAATCGTGGCATTTGCGCATTCGCTTTCCTCAGAGAAAAAAATTGACATGAGTGACAAAAAAACCTGCTGTGTAGAGGATGTCTAAATTTGAAATCTCTGTTAAAATAACTTTAAAATACGTCAAACCTATGCATACGTGTTCTGGATTAATACTACGTGTAGCTTCGTTGTTACCGAGATGTTGCCCTCTCAAGAACTCTGGAAAGGTTTGAAGTTTATTTCCTCAAGCAGGACGTAGAATTGTCCCAGTCCTACCCACGTGACAGATGTCTGGTGTCTCCCCTTACATTTGGCATTTTCACTCTACAACTGACACGGTTGATTTTTTTAGTTTCTGGAGACAAAGAAAACGATTACAATAAGTGACGTGTTTTTGTATACCGCTATGGCTCGACATTAGCTCAATAAGGCACAGTACCGCCGGCATCACTCTTCCGAGGGTCTCAATGGGTTAACCTTTAGCCGTAAAGCGGCCAAAAAATTTAGCCGCTGGGCGTAAAAATTAATACATTTTAGCCGTCAATCGCAAAAACATTTTACCGTAAAAAATATGTCAGGTGGAAACAATGGAAAGGTGTTAACTGTTAGCCGTAAATTGGCCAAAATTTTAACTGTTAGCCGTAGAAGCCATCACCCTATTGAGACCCTCTTTTCCTAAAAAGGCAATCGATGCTTGATGGTGAATTATTCATATTGTTACGAGAGCTTATACGATCATTCTCATATTGCTTCCTCTAATTGCTAATACAGTTTTTGATTTATGTACAGATCAAACACTACCGGCAGTTGTCAAAATAAAGCTTTAAGAGACAAAAAAAAGAAAAGTATATTAGAAGGGCAAATATTTTTTTTCACGCCCGAACATGAGTCGCCCCCATGACCTAGCGACACTGGTACAATGCACCAGCATTGAGAACCAACAAGGTTAGCTAGAGGCTGAACTGAGTAGAGCGATTTTATCAAATATATGATAATTATCATGGTTACTACAAGTGTTTTAATTTGAAATTACCAATAACCAAATTCAGGAAAAAATTCTGAATAGCGTGTCCAAGATTCATAAAATTGCTCAGTTCATTTAATACGGCTTATCTCCATATTTCTGATAGCCGGTCAAAATATACTTATCAAGAAACAAAACAGGGATTAAATTTGCTGAAGGACTCTGCTTTTCTGGGTATTAAGCCCTTTGATTTAACACCGTTGCAACTTGGACCCTAAATTTTTTTTCAGGCCCGAGCAGGAGTCGCCCCCATAACCTGGCGACACTGGTACAATGCACCAGCATTGAGAACCAACAAGGTTAGCTGGAGGCTGATCTAAGTAAAGCGATTTTATCAAACATATGATAATTATCATGGTTACTACATGTGTTTTAATTTGAAATTCGTATTATCAGCACTTAATACCAGTTCAGGAAAATATTCTGAATAGCGTGTCCAAGATTCATGAAATTGCACAGGTCACTTAATACGGCTTATCTTTATATTGCTTATTGCTCGTCAAAATATACATATCAAGAAACAAAACACGGATTAAATTTGTTTACGGACTCTGCTTTTCTGGGCATTAAGCCCCTTGATTTAACACTGTTACGATTTGGAAGCCAATTATTTTAGCGGAGACACATGTCCATGGTCTTTCTACAAATCAGTGAAAAGAGACAGACAAGACAGACAACTCCGACTTGCTCTTACATCGTGTTCACCATACGTTGAGCTTCTGGGAGGTAAACAAGGAAATTTTGATGTCGCCTTATAACATATACACAAGTATTAAACCTTTTTTAAAACCACACACAATCTGCAACATTTTTAGCCACTTATATTGGTTTTTAAGAGTTCTGATCGTTGTTCGTAATCAGTTTTTGAAAACCTAGTACATTTGCGTAAATTTAAGAGATATAACTTCAATGACCAGTAAAAAATATTCCAAATCCTGTATATAAATCATACTCTGAACGAATTCTGTAGATTTTCGGGGAAGCTTATGGCCGCTCTCGCGAAGATACACACTAAATGATCCAGCCATTTTATAAAAAGGCTCACTTTTTTCATATATAAATAAAGCTTGAAGAGAAAAAAAAAAACAACTATATTAGAAGGGCAAATATTTTTGTTCACGCCCGAACAGGTGTCGCCCCCATGACTTGGCGACACTGGTACAATGCACCAGCATTGAGAACCAACAAGGTTAGCTAGAGGCTGATCTGAGTAGAGCGATTTTATCAAATATATTATAATTATCATGGTTACTACATGTGTTTTAGTTTGAAATTCGTATTATCAGCACTTGATACAAGTTCAGGAAAATATTCTGAATAGCGTGTCCAAGACTCATAAAATTGCTCAGTTCATTTAATACGGCTTATCTTCATATTTCTGAAAGCCGGTCAAAATATGCATATCAAGAAACAAAACAAGGATTAAAATTGTTTATGGACTCTACTTTTCTGGACGTTAAGCCCCTTGATTTGACACCGTTACAACTTGTACCCCAATTATTTTAGTACAGATATCACATGTCCGGCCTTGATTGGTCTTTCTATAAATTAGTGAGACAGGCAACTCAGATTTGCTCTTACATCGTGTTCATGCGTTGAGCTTTTGGGAGGTACTAAACGGGTAAGTTTTGATGTCGCCTTATAACATATGCACAAGCATTAAACCCTCATTAAAACCCTATACAATCTGCAACATTTTTAACCACTCATAATGGTTTTTAAGAGTTTTGATCATTGTTCGTAATCAGTTTTTGAAAATTTAGTACATTTGTGTAAATTTAAGACTTCATTTTTTTAATATATGATAATCCTAATTGATCTAGGTGACTTTGCCATATGACAGAACAATGGCTCAAGATCCAGTCAAGAGCGAAACTTCTGCTGCGATGTCAATTTACTAAGCTTTATTTTTCGCTTTAAAATTACTTCTACCTTAATCCCGGCCTCCATACTCTTGCTCTTCTTATGTTTGTAAGAAGATTCCCAACGCAAAGATGTCGATCAAAATTGCAAAAGTCTGCGGTGTTTTGAAACCGTTACAATATCTACATTTGTTTGTTTGTTGTTCTCAATTAATATCGATCCGTACGGATCGAACTTATGAATGACACAGGCACAACTGATGGCGCAAGGGTCTGTCGCTAAAAGGCTAGTTTATAATTAACGATGAAAGCGTAATCAAATACGTGGACTTAAGTTTGGGAACGGTGAAACACAAATTATTATTTTGATATAAGTATTTGTTGCGTACACCCTAAGTTTCGGACCAGCCCAATTTCTGTCTCCTTCTTTAACCAAACATTCTCCTCATTCTTAACGAGGCGTGAAACAAGATGTCTGAATGGGAATTACTTTCTTAAAATTGTGGACAAAACACGGGAAGCAAACCTTTTGGCCTTTTTTCTCTTCTTTTTCCTTGTTTGGTTAGACTTACAGAGTATTAACTTTGGATTTTGAAATGCAAGCAAACAGCTTCTTAAGATTCGGGTGAAGATCTTGTCTAGACAATAATTATCAGTGGTAAAAAAGGTGAATAAGCCTTATTAACAGATAGAGCAAAGGTGAAATATACTAAAACTTATAGAGACAGCTTTATAACGTGCAAAGTATAAAGATCTCTTCGATACCTTTATGAGTCGGACCACCCCAATTTCTGTCTCATTCTTTGACCAAACATTCTCCTCATTCTTAACGAGGTGTGAGACAAGATGTCTGAATGGAAATTGCTTTCAGGTAGCAAACCTTTTGGCCAGTCTCTTATCTTTTTTCTTGTTTTTGTTTTTGTTTTTGTTTTTGTTAGACTTACAAGGTATTAGCTTTGGATTTTGAAATGCAAGCAAACAGCTTCTAAAGATTCGAGTGAAGATGTTGTCTAAACAAATCTAATCTTCACCGGTAAAAAATGTGAATAAGCCCTATTAACAGATGGTACAAGGGTGAATTATACTAAAATTGATAGAGACAGCTTTAAAACGTGCAAAGTATAAAGATCCCTTCGATATCTTTATTTCTATTTCCTTAGTAGCCATCAATCTGGTTTTCACATGGTCTGCTGGGAGTAGGAAGAAGATTTCCTGACATTGAACCGCCTGAGGCTGTGCCATCATAAAAGAAACGAGAGAAGTGCACTCATTTTGCTAGCTCCATCCCACGAAAAAAAGGCATCCTCTTGCCTCAAACAAGCCTTGGTTGAGATGCATCCGTATTTCCACCTAGCCTTCTTTTCCTTGCTGTTGCGAATTCCTCTGGCCTTAGGTAAGGACTGAATTTCATGCAATTTACCCACATGCCTTTTATAAATTGTTCTGTTGCTAAATTCCACTGTATTTTTTTGCTCTCCTTGTTAAGTTCCGCTTCATTTCTAAAGAACAGTTTTATCATCTTCATCAGTTGATGGTGTTAATTTCCGCACCAACCCACCACGGAAAGAGACTAAAGATTCTTCTGTAAGACCCTCACTCAATAAGCTTCCTCAGTAACCTAACTATGGAATGTGAAAATTTTCTTCTTGCAGTGCCATCAGTATGATAAATAAATTTTGCCACTAGTTCCGCGAAAACTGAATGACTATTCTTTAATAGAGCTATTTCCTCTCATGATGGGAGATCTTATCAAACTCCACCAGGTCATCTCTCAGAAATATTTCGTTTTACATCGCCCAACCGACCCAGTTTTTAAGAATGCGAAATAAATTATCTAAAAAATGGTGGGAGATGACTGAGACACAAGTACTTCAAGCTCCCTCGGTAAGGCAACACAACAACTGATGGTTTCAATAAAGCGCTCGGTGTTCCCAATTCCGAGGAAAATAAGAAACTATTTTCGCGGTGACGTCTTACGGCGTGACCGCGTATGTTGAACATTACGAGAGAGAAGTGATTGAAACGAGGGGATAAAAAAAAGCATGACTACGATTGAGAGCCTGGAATGAGAGGTGACACCTGAACCTTGGGAACGAGGTCCTGTCAAATATTTTGAATGTCACGCGCTTTGATGTTGCATTACGAAAACTTGCGACAAGAACTTACCGGAAGTTGCAATGTTAAAAATTAACCTTCTGTTTTGTCTCGATACCCTAACTCGATGGAGAAAAATGGCGGTGAATTTCGATTGTACCACTTTTAAAGTTTTGAACATGAGTTTGAAAATGTGAAAAGAATCATCCACAACTTCGAATTAAAATGGAGTATAAAATTCTCTTAGTTCAAAGCTATGAAGGAATTTGAGCGAAAAGATAAGCTGCAATCATAGTATCGTATTTATCAAATATAAAATCCGGTTGTAAAAGACGGAATCTGATCAGCGAAGCCAGCAACGTTAAAATGTTATTAATGACCCTCTTAAATGGGCACTAAAAAAAATAGAGGTGAGGGCTGTTCTTTCAAAGAAGAAGATACCACTTAACATCCAACTAAACAAGGTTGGCTTTAAAGGCACTAATTTTTAAGGTCAGAAATATCGGATAAGAATACTAAGACTTGACCTAAGCTGAAATTCTACGAGCTCTCTCAACTTTTCCCGCTTATTTTCCAAAATTTATACCCGTTATATTGTAAAAAAATTTTTTAACATTCTCATGTGCATTTTGTTCGAGAATACGCGGTCGTGTTCCCCTAGTTAAGTTCCACTGTTGTGACTCGGCGAGGAACCAGTATCTGCTATTTAAGACCCTCTTCTCGAATCAAAGTGGACATGTATTTGTGTGCTCGTCGTGTTTGTTCATTCTTTATTGTAAATAATTTCCATAGGAGATTGTGTAGATTTGGGCCTTGGAATGGAAGATGGAGAAATTCCAAATGATAAAGTTACTGCTTCTTCTGAACTAAGCGCCAACACACCAGCCACGAATGGTCGACTGAACTACACATCAGGATCATCATGGTGTGCAGGAACAGGTGATGCTAACCCATATCTACAGATTGATCTACAGACACTTCACATCATCTGTGCTGTGTCCACTCAAGGGAATTCTCAAGCAGATCAGTGGGTGAAGGACTACAAACTACAATTATCCACAGATGGGACAACTTGGACAGACTACAAGGAAGCTGGACAAGTTAAGGTATAGACATAAACTGTAAGACTTGGCAGTTCAAAGAAATTGTTTTAAATATGATATCTTATTTTAAATAATTTCTTTGAACTGCCAAGTCTATACTGTAGTCTATACTATAGACTATCCAGGAAGATGAACAATATTGTATAGGTTTGATGATATCAAAAGTCCCAGCCTTAAAAAAGGTGATAATTAAAATGATTATTTAGCAATTGCTGCTCTACGTATTGTGTATATGAAGTTCATATTCCTAGGGAATAACTTAATTAGCCCCTTGCCTTCATGCTGGACCTGGCTAACTTTTGACTGACATTTATTTGTCACATGACCACTTCCTTCAAGCTGTTTCTTGACCCTCTCTCCCACCCTAGGGGCTTTCCTTGAGTACTCAGAGGCTCCCTAGGCTTGTTTTCTCATTAAAGATGCCCAAACATATTAATTATCCCCTTTGGTCACTGGTCTGGTTGTGCCAGAGGGGTGTGGTGGGGGTTATTTGGTTTTAGTACCCGTGCCCTTTTTTCATCTTTGGAAAAAGCATGTTATAATGTTGAGGTATGACTGTATATTTCTCTCATAGGTGTTGAGGGGAAATAATGACAGAGACACAACTGTTAAACATGTTATTTATGGAGTGTCAACAAGATATCTTCGATTCTTACCACAAACTCAGCAGGGTAGGGTGTGCATGAAAACAGAGGTGTTCGGAGTACAACAAGAACGAGGTGAATATGATATTTACATGGCTAAGTATTACCCTGTGTTGTAATGCATATTTTGTATATGCATTATGATATTTATTACAGTACGTCAAATATTATTCACTTAAATGTAAAATAAATTTACTGTTTAACCCTTTCGAGATTAGGATGCACTTTCTTGGTACTGCCCTCTATACATTTTCCAATGTGCTGACAAGTAGAGTTTGGTTAATGCTTCTTTAGTTGGTAATCATTTCCTTTACTCTCATGACCTTAATGTTTGCTTTAGAGGCGATACTGTAAGGAGAAATGCAATGCTAGTCTCTCTTGGAGGGACAAAGATTTAAAAATGCTCATGGTTCCATTTAGTATGTAAATCTTTTTTTTATTTTACAAATTATTTATAAATTTTAAGTACGTGAGTAGAGGCATGAGTGATTGTTTTCATGTTATAACTTAGAGAAATAATTAATTTAGGGTGAGATCCTACAGGTCCTTAAAAAGTTATTTTATTGTTTCAAGATACCTGTTAGATAAGATGATTTCATGATGAATACTAATAATAATGTCATGTTATGCCATTTTACAATAATTGGTTAAATAGAATATGCAAAATTTGCAATGATGTTACAGTGTAGTACATGTCAAAATTCTAGCAGGGAGTGAAGTGACAAGTTGTGAATGCTAATTGATCTAAACTTTGGTTTGTTTACATCATTAAAGCTTAAATATTTGAACAACAATGTTCAATCACACATTGGGTTACTCTCGTGCAAATCAGGCCTACCAGTTAATTTTAATGAAGTTGTGTCATGTGCTGGCAGTTTATACACATTTGCTGCTGGTGCCTTGTCTTCAAGAATCTTAACCTCTACTAAGCAATGAGACTAATGGACTGGAAAAAAAACTTTTGTGTGAATCAGACAATTTTTTCTGTTATAAAGAACACCTTAATGGATTCAGTTAAGTTGCTTTCATCTTTAACAAATGCCTAGTTAATGGGCAATTAGTGAAATTGTCAAATAATGCCATAAGATTTATAGTTTAAAATAAGAACAAACTACTTTAAAGAATGGAATATAATCATTTGTTTCACAAAGTAGTCACTTTGGATGTGCATCACAATGTTTCAACTGCATACTGGAAGTTTTCTTCAGATGATAAGGTAGACTGAGTATCTGTCTCATTAGAAACTGTTCTGCTCAGCTGTAATTGGATAGAATCTTACGCCTTGATTGGTGCATTTCGATGAAATGTTCT
This sequence comes from Pocillopora damicornis, assembly GCF_964200805.1. Taxonomy (NCBI): domain Eukaryota; kingdom Metazoa; phylum Cnidaria; class Anthozoa; order Scleractinia; family Pocilloporidae; genus Pocillopora; species Pocillopora damicornis. Next base: position 3,778,321 of record NC_142680.1, read on the forward strand.
CTCAGTGGTCCCCTGTCATGGCTCCCCTGCTGTTGTGTGTCTTGATTGTTGGCATCCCAGCTTCTGCGATCTCTATTCCACTGTCCTTGTTGATGTTGTTATGGCTTAGTGGACTTATAGGACATTTTTAAGACTTAAGAAGCAAAATAATAGTTCCATAATAAATCCCTTGATACTGTATTGCCCCATGCACACCAACAAACATTTTGTGTATGTACATGTTGGTCAGTTAATAAATGCAAGGTACTTAGAGGTCAACCACAGCCTCTCTTTAGAGGCAACCATGAAATACAGTAATAACCTTTAATTAAGTTGAGGTGAATTGATTCACAGAGATTACATACAATTGATTGCTTGAATTATCTTGTATGGTTTGTGTCAAAATGTGAAGGTTACATGTCTTTACTTTATTACCTTGCAGTTTGTGAAATGAAGGGCATTGGTCTGGTTACTGGTGGTGCAATTCCTGACAGCAGCTTCACAGCCTCATCATATTATGATAATAGATATAAACCTTCTTATGCCCGACTGAATGGAAATAATCGAGGTTGGGCACCCAAGACTACAACCAATCCTGCTGACTTCTTACAAATTGACCTGCTGCATAACTATGTCATCTGTTCTGTCGCTACACAAGGAGCTAAAGGTATCAATGAGTGGACAACAAACTACAAGATCCAGTTATCATTGGATGGTACTACATTTTTTACCTATAAAGAAAACAATACTGACAAGGTAGAGGGCTAAATTATTCCCCTCCTCCCCCCCCCCCCCCAAATATGAAACAGCATGAAGTAGTTGCGATTAAGTACAAGTCATCCTGAATAAGTCATATTGACCATTACATTCAGTTCATCAATGTAACTCACCTCTTTCTTCTTTCAAAAATGCAAGAGACATTTGAGAAAATTATATACAGCTAGAAATATTACAGACAGTTTACTACAAAGGAATAGCCATTTTTTCTTAAAGTATATGTACCTCTCACCTAAGTTGTTTCACCAAAAATATTATTTCAACTTCTAATACTTGGACATATGCACATTTTATGGTAGATTTTTAATGAAAGAAACAATAAGTATTTTAATTGTGGTAGACATTAAAGACATGTATCTATAAAGAAGTCTACCCATATCCGGCAAAGGAGAAGGGTGTAGCACAGCTGATACATTGATACATATGGTAACTAATGATACAATTATTTTGCATTTTATGCAACAAACTACAGATATTTAATGGAAATTCAAACCGAAATGGCATCATAAAAAACAGTCTACAGGAATTTGCAAGTGCAAAGTTTATCCGCTTCTGGCCAACAGCGTATCTTGGTTGGAAGGCTCTTAGGGTGGAAGTTTATGGAATAGTTCCAACTAAAGGTAATTTTTGCCTTCATTTTTTTCTCAACCAGAGGCAAAATTGAAGTCATGATAACTTATAATTTGTGAAAGCCAAAGGAACTAAGGGACTAAAGGCAAGAGCTAGATGTAAAGAGAAAGTTTAATATTCTCCAAAAGCGATTAAGCCTTGGTTGAGCAAGAATGGTTTCAAAATAGTTTTTGAGCTGACCATTTGAGAATTTGTGAATCAAATTAAAATTTCTGCAGAACCCTAATATTTTCTTTTGAACCTTGAATACCACATTAACCACAAGGAGATTCCTCAAGTTTTGCTTTTGCCAAA